>NW_006160213.1:0-15433 GCF_000334495.1 Tupaia belangeri chinensis
TTGCTATATCCTTCAGCCTTATTTGTCTTAGCCATGTTTTAATAAGCTTGTAAGATCTCATAGTTAATTTTAGTTGAGATTTGGCATTAGTTATCATAGTCTTTCTCCATCATACCACTTCAATATAATTTAACTTTTTGGGGTTCCTTATATTTAGTGCACAGAAATCATGTGCAGAATTTTATGATTTAGGAGGCTTATCATTCTGTAAATGTAAATAAAATGTATAACATCTTTTCACATTTTAAATACAATTTATATTTTCATCTTGAATATATCTTTTTTGTTCATTTTTTGACTCACTAATGATTTTTTTCATGTTTAATCAATTGTCATAGTGTGTTGTTTGATTGCTTTCTCCTTTTCTGTACACTTGATAAATTTATCTTCTTAGTGGTTACCCTGGAATTACAATAAGTCTCCTAAACTCATAACCATCTACTTTGAGTTAAAAATCATCTTTATTTAAATATTTTTTTAAAAATTTTCCCTCTGGGGACCAGCAGTTAGCATAATGGCTGTGTCTCTGAACTCTCATGTAGTCGACCCCGGCTCAAGTCCAGGACCCAGTGGCTTAAACTCATGTCGGGCACCTGTGCGTGCGTGCCCAAGATCCCAAGAGGAGAATGGAGAAGAAATTGCAGCGTGGCCATCCCCCCGAAAGGTGGTTTCTCACTTTCTATCTCTCTGTCTCTCCCTGTCTTTCTGGCGAGCGTATGCACCCTATAACAAATACCTCTCAGGAAAATAAAATGTCCCCTCTGTAGCTCTATCCCTTCACTTTTATGTTGTTGTCACATGTTTTTATACATTGCGTGTCCATTGACATATTTATAGTTATTATTTTATGTATTTGCCTTAAATTATATAGGAAAAACAGAGGTGTCAAAAATTAAAAAAAAAAAAACCTATCCTAATATGGATACCATACTTCAGCTGTGAAACACTGGTTTTCTTGACCAAAAATGAAGATTTTTCTGGTGAGGCTTTTCCCTCCAGACTCATTTCTAGAAAGGCACAACCCAATCCAGGCCTATCCTGATATGGATACTGTACTTCAGCTGTGAAATACTGGCTTCCTTGACCAAAAATGAAAATTTTCTGCTGAGACTTCCCCCTCCAGACTCATTCTAGTGAGTAGGGATAGCTCTGGGTCTCTTCCTCTCCATTTCTGTCTGTCTCTCTCTATCTCGCTGTGTCTCCCTGTGATTTTAATTTTTTTTTAAGGTAAATATTCTCTGTGCTCTCAAGGCTCTCCTTTATTGTGTTAATTAGTGCCTTTCCTCACTTCATTTAGGAAAGGCACAACCCAATCCAGGCCTATCCTGAGAGGGATACAATACTTTAGCTGTGAAATACTGGTTTCATATGCCATGCACATGTGCCACATGGTTTTCATTTTTGTTTTTAAAAATTATAATCTTATGGATTTTGTCCCCTTATCAGTTTATTTTTTCTTATTTTATCTTCTTAATTCTTTTCCTATTTTCTTTCTTTTTCATTTTCTGATCCACCTCTATGCACTAAGTGTCTAGACAGATCCAAGTGAACAGTTTCAAATCATCTGAATATGATTAGGATCAGAATATTTCTCTTTTCACCTTGAATCTGATGCACAAAGAGACAAAATGGAACAGTAGAAAGATTGAAGATCGCCTCCTTCTGCTTGCGTCTGAACGCTCAGATTGAACTTCAAGAATTAGGAAGAAACGCACCATCCATCAAATGACTAGGATCACAACAAATATAGGAAAACATGACAATACCTCTCCTCCAAGGGAAAAGAATAACACCTCTTCTTCCTCAGACAGTACAATGAAACTCATGGAAATGTCCGATAAGGATTTTAGAATGTTCATAATGACAAAGCTAATAGAGATGGAAGAGAAGAGAGACAATGAACTGGAGAAGAGGCATGAGAAAGGAGCTGAAGTTCCAGGAGGTGAGGAAATTCTTGCAAGATCTAAAAGAGGAAATACACACTCGAAAAAAGAATCAATTGGCCCTGTTAGAGATGAAGGTTATAATAAAGGAAGTAAAAATATCCCTTGAAAGCATTAAAAGCAGACTAGATTATACAGAAAACTGAACCTCAAATGTAAAAGATAAAATTGCTGGCCTAGAAAAATCCCTCATGAAGAATAAGAAAATGGCCCAAAAAAATGAGAATAATATATGAGAAGTACTAGATACCATCAAACATCCAAACATCCAGATAATTGGTATCCCAGACGATGAAGAGACTTATAAAGTCACTGATAATCTATTCCATGAAATCCTGCAAGAAAACTTTCTGAACCTAGAGAGGCACTCAAAGATCCAGACCCAAGAAATACAAAGGACCCCCCAATAGAATCAATCCAAGAAGATCTTCCCCAAGACACATTATAGCCAGATTCACCAAAACCACAGGCAAAGACAAGATACTAAGATTGGCAAGAGAAAAACATCAAGTTACCTACAAAGGACATCCCATCAGGCTAATAGCAGATCTCTCATCAGAAACAATGCAAGGAAAGAATGGGAAAATATATTCAAAGTGTTAAGGGAAAAACAATTTCAACCAAGAATACTGTACCTGGCAAGATTATCCTTCATATGGGAAGATAAAACAGAAATATTCTCAGATAAACAAAACCTAAAAGAATTTACCAACAGCAGACAAGTTCTCCAAGAAGTTCTCAAGAGAGTGCTATACCAGGAAAATTAAATATAGACACACAGAAATAAGAGTTCAAAAACTAAGAAACTGGTCAACTTAATCATGGGTACAAGTCTGGAGTTGAATATTATATCCCAGAATTTAAATGGGAAGATTGGACCACAACAGAAGATAAAGTACTTGAGACTGAGTTAGTGAAATAGCATTTTATGACTTTTGACTAAAATATTGCTAATTTTCTTCTAGGCTTTGTTACCCAGTTTTGAGGATTTTTGTCCTGTCTTGAGTTGCCAGTAGGTTCATGTATTTGAACAGAATCCTAACCTGTTTCGTGGCTTTAAGTTTTAAGTGAAGTTCCTTAACATTTCTTTGATTTATTAAAACTAAAACTGCTTTTCTTGAAACTAAAAAATATATTTAAAAATACCTGTTTAATGGCCATAGTAAACTTTATAGTACCAGCTAGGTGCTACCTTATAGTATATTCATTCTATTCAGAGTTTCACGCCTAAAGCCAAACACGTATTCACTGATACGTACATACCAGATAAACTTGCTATTGAAAATAGTTATATTACATAAGAAATTTTGTGAATCAATAAAATGTGGGGAGAAAAAGGAATGGAAAACAATTGTAGACACCTAAGATAGTGTGGGAAGAGGGAGGGAAATGGCAGAGGGTGAGAATTAGGGGGGTACTATGTATATATATATATATATATATACACACAGACATGTATATATATGAAACTAGAAATGGAAAATTAATGATAATAACATGTATGATTAAGCCACTATGCAGTATATTTTGAATAGGAAATCAAATTTTGTATGCTGTGACAATGCTCAGGGAATTAATATAAATTACTTAATTAATTAAAAATGTCTCAGAAGAAAATTACACTGCATTTGTGACTAGATTCTAGCTTTGTCCATAGTGTTAGTTCAAGGTCCTTTGTGAATCAATAAAATGTGGGAAAAAATGTAAGTAATAATAATAAAATTAGATAAGAAAAAAATTTAAGAATACAAAATATTGAGTTTTTATTTACTTAAGTAAAGGTACTTTAGTAATTACCTTTACCAGCTATCTTCATTTCATTATGTAGCTCAAGTAACTAACACCCTTTCATATTTACCTAAAGGACTCCTTTTAACATTTATTGTAGAGGTCTACTGATAATAAACTCCCTCAGCTCTTGTTTATATGAGAATAATGCTTTCGTCCTAATTTTGGAAGGATAGTTTTGTACATATGGAATTTTTGACTAATAGCTTGCTTGCTTATTTATTTATTTATTTATTCATTTAGAGTTAGCACTTAAAATATGTCATCTCACTGCTTTATGGTCTCCATAGTTTCTAATGAGAAATCAACTTATTAAAGAGCGCTCGTATTTAAGGAGTCTCTTCTCTCTTGCTGCTTGCAAGATTCTCTTTGATTACATCTTTTCAGTTTGATTATAACTAGTCTTGGTGTGATTCTTTTCCTGTTTGTCCTTGGAGTTTATTGAGCTTCTTCCATATGTAGATTGCTGTCTTTTATCAAATATGGTAAGTTTTTTGGTCATATCGTGAAATATTTCTGCCCTGCACTGTCTCCACACATGTGAAACATCAATTATGCATATGTTACACTTGATGATAGCCTACCATTTTATAAATTCAGTTTATTTTCTTTTTAAAATTATTTTCTCCTTTCCACTCTTTAGAATGGATACTTTCAGTAGACTTATAATCAAGTTTGCTGATTTTTTTCTTCTGTCTGCTCAAATCTGCTACTAAAACCACAGCATTTCATTTGAGTTTTTGTGTCCTTTAGCTCCACTGCTTTTGTTTACTTTCTTTCTATCATTTCTATGTCTTTGTTGATAGTCTTTATTTCTTGAGATATATTCTCATGGTTTCCTTTAGCTCTTTAAGCAGAGCTGAAATAGTTGCTAGAAAGTTTTTGTCTAGCAGTTATATTGTCTATGATTCCTCAGGAAAAATGTTCTATTCATCTTTCCTGTGAATTGGTCATACTGTCTTATTTCATTGCATGTTTCATAACATTTTTTACATGATTTATTTATTTATTATCATTATTTTTTAATTTGACCAGGAAAAAAGAGAGAGAGAGAGATAAAGAGAAAGCAAGCTGCCAAGTCCCAAACTTGAAATGTGATCAGCCAGATGGGAGTGGTTATTTACTTAGTGGCATTTCTAGACTGTTTTTGAATCATATGTAGTCATTATTGTGTGTTGCCTTTGAAATCTCTGTTCCTTTAAACTGTTTAGAAAGTTTTTTTTTTTCATTTAAAATAGCTTTTCATAAAATTAATGTTATTAATTTAATTGACACAAAATTGCACACATTTGTGGGGGACACTGGGATGATATATATATATATATACACACACATACATACACACATTATATTTATCCATTCATCTATTAATGGACAAAGGTTTTATCTTTATCCATTCATCTATTAATGGACAAAGGTTGGAATCTACCCAAATGCCCAAAAACAAATGAATGGATTGAAAAATTGTGGCATTTATACACTATAGAAAACTACTCAATCATGAAAAATAATGAGACTCTGACATTTTGTATGGAATTAATGAATGTGAAAGATTTAATATGAAGTGAAGCAAGTCATCCTGTGAAAGACAGGCATCATATGCCCTCCTTTACTACATACCAAATGTCTGCACTCTATGACAGAAACTGAAAGATTGAAAGGTACAGTTTCTTTAATATATCATTCTGCTTCTTGTTTTTTTTCTTCTTTTTACTTTCTAGATTCCTTGTTTTAAGCATATTTTTATGTTGAAGTCTTCTCTCAACTGTCTGGCTATACACACTTCATGTTGTGAGAGTTTTATGGCCTCAAGAATTATTTTGTACTTATAAAAGACTACTGAGGACAATATTTTGCCTTTTAAGAACTAAGAAATAATTTATAAATGCTATAATTTAAATTTGTTTAAGTTTTTAAATTCAATGTATAAAACAATTGTAAGTTTGAAAGGAATCTTCAAATAACCTGTTTGATTTCAAATGCAGCTAATTATAAACTTTAAATTGCATTACACATGTAATATTTTCAATTATCTTCTAAATTACTTTAATTTTCTGATTCAAATAAAACCTTCTTATGTATTTAAGTGATTCACAAATCCAATAAAGTAAACTTATGAATATGATTAAATCAAAAACTAAATCAGTTACTTAACAGTAATTGAAGTCTATCACTCAAATATACCAAAGTTTCTTAAAGATCACAAGCATATAATATATTGTAAATGTGGTTACAATTCTAGTTAGCCCAGGAGACTCATTCTCTTCCCTATTTCTGCATCTTGGCAAAAATAAAGGTCAGCAGGTTTTAGGTAGCACCATAGGCACTACCTTCCAAACAAGGATCTTTTCTCCATCAAGAAGCTACCATTGTTAGTCAGTTAGATGTCCTGTTCCCCCTCCCATCTCCATGAAAAGATATATAGAGACAAAAATAAGGCCCTCAATTGCCACTGTTGCTGTTGTCTTTCCCTGACAGCCCTAGCCACACATTTTTGTGTGTTAATAGAGCTGAAAAGAACACAAGCTTTGCTGCAAAGTTCTCTGCCTTGAAGCTACCCTAAGATACCTATTGACCATCATAATAATGTCAACATGCAGTTTCATTATTAAAATAATATATCTTTATTATGGTAGGTGTCCTGACCCAGGGGGACAGCCGAACAGGTTTCCTGAGTGAAGGAGTGAGAGCCGGGACAAGCGGCGCAGTGTTACAACATGGAGATGACAGTGTCGTCCGTTTATTGTGGGCAGCACGGTACAGCACAGAGACGACGCAGTGTCACAACTCTTAAGGGTTGCGTCGTCTACCGTGAGCAGCATGGAGATGACACGGTGTCACAACTCTTCAGGGTCGTCTGGAGACTGTGCAGTGTTTCAACTCTTCAGACTCTTCAGTCATTGTCTTCCTGGTCGTCATCGTCTGGCTACTGTGGGCCAGGCATCGTGGTTATATACACTCTGGTGAATTGTAAATGGTGGGCCATGATTGGTTGTAAACGGTGAGTTATGATTGGTTGCTTTTGGACCAATCATGAGGTGCTGGATATGCAAATTTGAGGGATTCTATTGGCCAATCAGAGCAAGGTTTTGAAGGTCAGGTTTTTTGAAGGGAACCAATCATGGTAATTGTTTGCTCCCTGAGAATCCTCGGCAGACTCTCGGTGCGCAGCCTCCCACAGGTAGGTAGCCTAATGAGGATATTTTTTCTCCATTAATTGAAATTACTTACTATTCTGTAATTATTCTGTTTTATAAATGAAAATTCTAAACAGGATTATCTTGGAGGTTATGAAACCAATGTCCTGAGTTTATTAACTGGTTTTACATTCATCTAAGCCAGATTCTTCTGTCTGCCCACAGAAGTATAAAGTTTATTGCTTCATTGTATTTTTGCATTTCCTTATCTTTTTGCATATATACAATATTTTTTCTATGATGATAAAGAATCTGAATGTAGGACCAGCAGGTGGCATGATGGGTAAGGCACTGGATTCCCACATGACTCACTGTGGTTCAAGTTCCAGACCCTATGGCCTGAAACTCATGCCAGAAACATGTTCATGCATACTTAAAATCCCAGAAGGAAAATGAAGGACTTATGGCTTGGTCATCCCCCTTGAGGGGTAATTTCTCACTTTCTCTCTCCCTGTTTTTTTCTGTTTTGTCCATGGCAAAAAATTTAAATAAAAAGGTAAATGCTATGATATCTTAAAATATGTGAATTAATTTTCTATTTAACTTGATGGAATTTTTATGTTCTTTCATATACTCAGCCTATATAAATTTTATCTATAAAATTATATCCAACTAAGTTTTGAACATTTCACAGTACCTTTGTCTGTCACAAATTTTCAGGTTATTCCACCAATGTATCTGAAAAATAAAAACGTGCTGTAAACTAGACAATTTCTGGGATTTAATATAATGAATTATTTTCTTTTCACTAAATCCCTCTTAGATAATGGGATGGACATGATTTTCATGAGGCATTATCACTCTCTCCTCCAGAAGAGAATCATCCAAAACCTCAATTGTAGGTGGGATAAAACAGAGTACATACTTGGCAAGTAGTTTGATAGTATCGGAGAAAAAAGTACAACTGAGGTTTCATACAGTTGTACATCATCTTGCACTTTATGTCCCTATTCTCTGTGTATACACTCTTTTTTTTTTTACAGTCTGTCTTATGTATCTGAATCTGACAAATTTCTCATGAATAACAAATAATCTTCCATTCTCACAAGAGATGGAAGATTATATTCAGGAATTGAGAGTAGGCAACCATTCCTTTTTTCTAGGTTTATTTCTTTCTCCAAATAAACAAGAGATACAGACAGATATAGAGAAAAGGAGAGAGACAGTCACTCCCAACAGGGTCTTTACAGCACAACTCATACACGGCTTCAACCAGTACTGAGTAACAGGGACGCCTGCCCCTAGCATATTCAGGGAGGCCTTCAGATGTGAGCTAGAAATTCCCAAGTGGGTCACTTTTTCAGAATGCTGTGCTACCTCTATGCCACCATCTGGCCCAAAAGGACCCATTCTGTGCCATGAGATTTAGCCTGACTTACGTTTTCAGTCTTCTGTATCATCCTGGCCTTCCAAACCCTGGCTTATTCCCTAGAGTTTCTAGGGAAAGTTTAAGGAGAGTTTCTGGGTTTTCTGTAAAGCTGTTTTAGTAGTCATTTTCTTTTCGCCTTTCTCGCTCTGCACTACTCAACTCAAACATTCTTTGTTTGCCATAGGGTGGGTGCCACCACACCCCTCAACTCAAACATTCTTTCTGGATTTAAAAATTGTCTTGAAACCTTGTATTCACTCTTGTCTCCTACTCTAGCTCTTTTCCTTTGTTGGTAATACCTTTTGTTTCTTTGCTATTATTTGAGTGATGCTTTTGGAAGAAGACTTCAGATATGTACAATCTTCTATTTTTAGGAAGTAGTTTATTAATATTATTTAGATTGAGAAAAGAGAATTATATGTGTGTGTGTGTGTGTGTGTGTGTGTGTGTATGTATGGTTTTTTGTATATATATATATTCATATATATAATTTTAAGCATAATTATTATATGTTAATTATACTTAGTATTTTCTCAGTATAACACCTATGATCTATAACAATCATATTAAAATAGGTTATGTTGTTTTAACATATCTAAACCAAATGAAATAAAAAGACTTTGTTCTTTTTTTCTTTTCCTATAAGGTGTATGCACTCACCAGAGAGACAAAAGCAAGAAATCACCCACCCCAGGAGTGATGGCCACGCTGTAATCCCTTCTCCTCCATTGTCCTCCCAGGATCTTGGGCACATAAGCATATGCCTCCGCAGGCATTTCATGTCAAGGGGTCTAGGAAACAAATTCCAGTCGACCATGTGGGAGTCCAGCAATGTAACCATTATTCTCCTGCTGGTTTCAGAAGTTGTTCTCTTAAAATGAAAATATGATGAAGGGAAGTCAAGAGACTCACATAAGCACATTGTGCATTACAATTAGTTCCAGCGTTGATGTAAGAATACTCCTATTTAATCAGGTCCGCAGAGCATATATTATCAGAGAGATCCTCTCATGAAAAAAATGAAATTTTCTTTTGAACACATGACCAGCAGCAGCCATTAAACTTTCTTGATACAGGAGCTATGACATAACTTTAAAAGTTATGACATTCCTGGGCCATTCTGTAGTTATTATTTATTGATTTTGTCATCACACTGGGAAGCTTTTTAAAGTGAGACTGACCTGAAAATAACAGAGTACTTCTTTTCTCCCATGTTGAATATGTTTTATTTCTAGCCAGTCAACCAATAAATATACTCTTTGTATTAGACTAAGTCCTTAAACTCAGAGAATTCATACTTATTCATACAAAAAATAATTTTAAAGAATATTGATATTTTTATAAAAGGTGTTTGGATGATGAGACTTGACCATGAACTTTGCACAATGTCATCAAAATAATAGAAAATATAGGCAGCTTGGGAAATTTACATGAAAGGTTTTGTGTGCACTGTAACTAGACTGAGAACTCTTGAGATCAAAAAGTTGTAGAGCATTATTCCTCTAACACTTTCCATGAAATTTGGCATAAAATCTGTGCCTAATAAACTCTTGTAGAAGTAATGAAAGTGCGATCTTGTTAGGGAAATAATAATAGAAAGTCAATTGCACAACAATGAAGTCACACCTTCCAGGGGGAAGAATGTACTTTGGGTTGGGGAAGTAACGTCAGACTATTTTATATTTTTTGCAGTCAAGAAAGTGAAGAAAGGAAGAGGATGCTCAAAGGGTAAAAGTATCAGAAGCCAGAATTAGTTGGTAGGAACATGTTTGCGAATATTTTCAGAACTGACTCATTTCCAAATATTGTGACTATAGCAATATGAAGTTTATGAAATTTAAAATAATAGGTTTATTATTGCAAATCCTTCTGTATTAATAGTAATTAACCATCTGTAGTTTTCATATCACAAAGAGAAACTCATGGTAATTCCCTGTTCACTAAGGCATGCAAAAGCTATTATTTACTCATTAGCACATTAGTTTGGCATTATTCCTTTATATGAAATTCTGGCATATAAATTTTCAGAAACTGTCTTTTAAACTATAGAATATATATTTGCTCATTGAGAAATTATTTTGAAGTTTCATATTATAGAAAGTAAACATTTGGAGCTCGCTGGACTATTCAAGTTTTCATCTTAAGAGAAAATAAATCTACCATCAAAGCTTGGGTGACACCACACACTCCAAAATACACAATAAAAAATATATTTATTTCATACCTGAGATGTCTGGCACAGATCTTTCTGAAAGGCAGGAAGCATATAAAATCTAAAATTTCCTGGAAAAGTGTTAAATGCTATAATCCAACCTGTCATAACTGTATCACTGTTTAAAGATATTGCCTGAAAAGAACATTTATAAAGCTTTTGGGTTGGTAAATCAAAATGCTTCATTTTCTTGGTGAGAAATCAAAGTGATGTCATTTCAGTCCTAAGTGTAGTGCTCTGTGTATAGGGATGGAGGTGTGAGAGCTTTTTTTTTTAAAACTTATCTGCATTCCTTTTCTTAAAAATTTATTTTTCTATGTGGTAACAAAACACAAGGAGGGGACCAGCAGTTGGTGTAATGGCTATGTCACTGGACTCCCAGGTAGTTGACCACGGTTCTAGACCCGGACCTGGTGACTTAAATTCATGCCAGGCGCGTGTGCATGCATGCCCAAGATCCGAAGAGGAGGATGGAGGAGAAGGGATTGCAGCGTGGTCTTCCCCCCAGGGGGAGATTTCTCACTTCTCTTTCTCTCTGTTTTCCTGGTGAGCACACACACCCTATAGCAAAAATCTCTCTTAAAAAAAAAAAAAAGAAAAAAATATGGCAAAAAATTTAAATAAAAAAGTAAATGCTATGATATCTTAAAATATGTGAATTAATTTTCTATTTAACTTGATGGAATTTTTATGTTCTTTCATATACTCAGCCTATATAAACTTTATCTATAAAATTATATCCAACTAAGTTTTGAACATTTCACAGTACCTTTGTCTGTCACAAATTTTCAGGTTATTCCACCAATGTATCTGAAAAATAAAAACGTGCTGTAAACTAGACAATTTCTGGGATTTAATATAATGAATTATTTTCTTTTCACTAAATCCCTCTTAGATAATGGGATGGACATGATTTTCATGAGGCATTATCACTCTCTCCTCCAGAAGAGAATCATCCAAAACCTCAATTGTAGGTGGGATAAAACAGAGTACATACTTGGCAAGTAGTTTGATAGTATCGGAGAAAAAAGTACAACTGAGGTTTCATACAGTTGTACATCATCTTGCACTTTATGTCCCTATTCTCTGTGTATACACTCTTTTTTTTTTTACAGTCTGTCTTATGTATCTGAATCTGACAAATTTCTCATGAATAACAAATAATCTTCCATTCTCACAAGAGATGGAAGATTATATTCAGGAATTGAGAGTAGGCAACCATTCCTTTTTTCTAGGTTTATTTCTTTCTCCAAATAAACAAGAGATACAGACAGATATAGAGAAAAGGAGAGAGACAGTCACTCCCAACAGGGTCTTTACAGCACAACTCATACACGGCTTCAACCAGTACTGAGTAACAGGGACGCCTGCCCCTAGCATATTCAGGGAGGCCTTCAGATGTGAGCTAGAAATTCCCAAGTGGGTCACTTTTTCAGAATGCTGTGCTACCTCTATGCCACCATCTGGCCCAAAAGGACCCATTCTGTGCCATGAGATTTAGCCTGACTTACGTTTTCAGCTTCTGTATCATCCTGGCCTTCCAAACCCTGGCTTATTCCCTAGAGTTTCTAGGGAAAGTTTAAGGAGAGTTTCTGGGTTTTCTGTAAAGCTGTTTTAGTAGTCATTTTCTTTTCGCCTTTCTCGCTCTGCACTACTCAACTCAAACATTCTTTGTTTGCCATAGGGTGGGTGCCACCACACCCCTCAACTCAAACATTCTTTCTGGATTTAAAAATTGTCTTGAAACCTTGTATTCACTCTTGTCTCCTACTCTAGCTCTTTTCCTTTGTTGGTAATACCTTTTGTTTCTTTGCTATTATTTGAGTGATGCTTTTGGAAGAAGACTTCAGATATGTACAATCTTCTATTTTTAGGAAGTAGTTTATTAATATTATTTAGATTGAGAAAAGAGAATTATATGTGTGTGTGTGTGTGTGTGTGTGTGTGTGTATGTATGGTTTTTTGTATATATATATATTCATATATATAATTTTAAGCATAATTATTATATGTTAATTATACTTAGTATTTTCTCAGTATAACACCTATGATCTATAACAATCATATTAAAATAGGTTATGTTGTTTTAACATATCTAAACCAAATGAAATAAAAAGACTTTGTTCTTTTTTTCTTTTCCTATAAGGTGTATGCACTCACCAGAGAGACAAAAGCAAGAAATCACCCACCCCAGGAGTGATGGCCACGCTGTAATCCCTTCTCCTCCATTGTCCTCCCAGGATCTTGGGCACATAAGCATATGCCTCCGCAGGCATTTCATGTCAAGGGGTCTAGGAAACAAATTCCAGTCGACCATGTGGGAGTCCAGCAATGTAACCATTATTCTCCTGCTGGTTTCAGAAGTTGTTCTCTTAAAATGAAAATATGATGAAGGGAAGTCAAGAGACTCACATAAGCACATTGTGCATTACAATTAGTTCCAGCGTTGATGTAAGAATACTCCTATTTAATCAGGTCCGCAGAGCATATATTATCAGAGAGATCCTCTCATGAAAAAAATGAAATTTTCTTTTGAACACATGACCAGCAGCAGCCATTAAACTTTCTTGATACAGGAGCTATGACATAACTTTAAAAGTTATGACATTCCTGGGCCATTCTGTAGTTATTATTTATTGATTTTGTCATCACACTGGGAAGCTTTTTAAAGTGAGACTGACCTGAAAATAACAGAGTACTTCTTTTCTCCCATGTTGAATATGTTTTATTTCTAGCCAGTCAACCAATAAATATACTCTTTGTATTAGACTAAGTCCTTAAACTCAGAGAATTCATACTTATTCATACAAAAAATAATTTTAAAGAATATTGATATTTTTATAAAAGGTGTTTGGATGATGAGACTTGACCATGAACTTTGCACAATGTCATCAAAATAATAGAAAATATAGGCAGCTTGGGAAATTTACATGAAAGGTTTTGTGTGCACTGTAACTAGACTGAGAACTCTTGAGATCAAAAAGTTGTAGAGCATTATTCCTCTAACACTTTCCATGAAATTTGGCATAAAATCTGTGCCTAATAAACTCTTGTAGAAGTAATGAAAGTGCGATCTTGTTAGGGAAATAATAATAGAAAGTCAATTGCACAACAATGAAGTCACACCTTCCAGGGGGAAGAATGTACTTTGGGTTGGGGAAGTAACGTCAGACTATTTTATATTTTTTGCAGTCAAGAAAGTGAAGAAAGGAAGAGGATGCTCAAAGGGTAAAAGTATCAGAAGCCAGAATTAGTTGGTAGGAACATGTTTGCGAATATTTTCAGAACTGACTCATTTCCAAATATTGTGACTATAGCAATATGAAGTTTATGAAATTTAAAATAATAGGTTTATTATTGCAAATCCTTCTGTATTAATAGTAATTAACCATCTGTAGTTTTCATATCACAAAGAGAAACTCATGGTAATTCCCTGTTCACTAAGGCATGCAAAAGCTATTATTTACTCATTAGCACATTAGTTTGGCATTATTCCTTTATATGAAATTCTGGCATATAAATTTTCAGAAACTGTCTTTTAAACTATAGAATATATATTTGCTCATAGAGAAATTATTTTGAAGTTTCATATTATAGAAAGTAAACATTTGGAGCTCGCTGGACTATTCAAGTTTTCATCTTAAGAGAAAATAAATCTACCATCAAAGCTTGGGTGACACCACACACTCCAAAATACACAATAAAAAATATATTTATTTCATACCTGAGATGTCTGGCACAGATCTTTCTGAAAGGCAGGAAGCATATAAAATCTAAAATTTCCTGGAAAAGTGTTAAATGCTATAATCCAACCTGTCATAACTGTATCACTGTTTAAAGATATTGCCTGAAAAGAACATTTATAAAGCTTTTGGGTTGGTAAATCAAAATGCTTCATTTTCTTGGTGAGAAATCAAAGTGATGTCATTTCAGTCCTAAGTGTAGTGCTCTGTGTATAGGGATGGAGGTGTGAGAGCTTTTTTTTTTAAAACTTATCTGCATTCCTTTTCTTAAAAATTTATTTTTCTATGTGGTAACAAAACACAAGGAGGGGACCAGCAGTTGGTGTAATGGCTATGTCACTGGACTCCCAGGTAGTTGACCACGGTTCTAGACCCGGACCTGGTGACTTAAATTCATGCCAGGCGCGTGTGCATGCATGCCCAAGATCCGAAGAGGAGGATGGAGGAGAAGGGATTGCAGCGTGGTCTTCCCCCCTGGCCGTGGGGCAGGGGGAGGGGGGGCGGAGGGTGATATTTCTCGCTTTCTGTCTCTCTGTCTCTCTCTGTCTTTCTGGTGAGTGCACACACCCTATAGCAAAAACCTCTCCAAAAAAAAAAAGAAAGAAAAAAAAAGGAGGATAGCTTTAAGGATCTCGCTCAACTCATTTAGTCATAAGTATCACAATTATTTTTCTAAAGAACTAGTGTACAATTGGCAGGGCCCCATGCTAAGCTTAATGCTTTGTGAGACTTCACAGGTTACATGTCCAGTTTGCATCTAAACAGAATTTTACTGATCATGTAGTTTAATATTTTAAATTTACAAATGAACATGCATAAACCAAAAGAAGTTAAATGGCTCATCTATGATGAGAGGAGAAATAAAGATAAGAAACAATCTAGGCTTCTGCCTTCAAAATGAATGTGTGTTGTCTGTTTCTTTTTTATTTTCTTTAATTATGAGTTCTACTTCCATACTCTCAATGTGTCTCTCTGTGGGGTAGAGTGTGGCTTATTCATGGCATGCATATAGTATACAATAATCAAATGAAGGGTATACACATATTCATCTTCTTCAAGGGGTTGCTTTTCAAATATACATATATAAAGACATCCAGTAAACTGAATAAATTTCTTCAAAGAGAAAGAATAAAGGAAGTGACCCCATTTTTTTTTTTTTTTTTTTTTTTTTTTTTTTTTGA
>NW_006160213.1:16292-36364 GCF_000334495.1 Tupaia belangeri chinensis
TAGTGCTCTGTGTATAGGGATGGAGGGGTGAGAGCTTTTTTTTTTAAAACTTATCTGCATTCCTTTTCTTAAAAATTTATTTTTCTATGTGGTAACAAAACACAAGGAGGGGACCAGCAGTTGGTGTAATGGCTATGTCACTGGACTCCCAGGTAGTTGACCACGGTTCTAGACCCGGACCTGGTGACTTAAATTCATGCCAGGCGCGTGTGCATGCATGCCCAAGATCCGAAGAGGAGGATGGAGGAGAAGGGATTGCAGCGTGGTCTTCCCCCCTGGCCGTGGGGCAGGGGGAGGGGGGCGGAGGGTGATATTTCTCACTTTCTGTCTCTCTGTCTCTCTCTGTCTTTCTGGTGAGTGCACACACCCTATAGCAAAAACCTCTCCAAAAAAAAAAAGAAAGAAAAAAAAAGGAGGATAGCTTTAAGGATCTCGCTCAACTCATTTAGTCATAAGTATCACAATTATTTTTCTAAAGAACTAGTGTACAATTGGCAGGGCCCCATGCTAAGCTTAATGCTTTGTGAGACTTCACAGGTTACATGTCCAGTTTGCATCTAAACAGAATTTTACTGATCATGTAGTTTAATATTTTAAATTTACAAATGAACATGCATAAACCAAAAGAAGTTAAATGGCTCATCTATGATGAGAGGAGAAATAAAGATAAGAAACAATCTAGGCTTCTGCCTTCAAAATGAATGTGTGTTGTCTGTTTCTTTTTTATTTTCTTTAATTATGAGTTCTACTTCCATACTCTCAATGTGTCTCTCTGTGGGGTAGAGTGTGGCTTATTCATGGCATGCATATAGTATACAATAATCAAATGAAGGGTATACACATATTCATCTTCTTCAAGGGGTTGCTTTTCAAATATACATATATAAAGACATCCAGTAAACTGAATAAATTTCTTCAAAGAGAAAGAATAAAGGAAGTGACCCCATTTTTTTTTTTTTTTTTAAGATTGTAGGTCAGCCGAAGGCATGGTGGTTAAGGCAGCTGGCTCCCACGTGGAAGACTGTGTGGCTGAAGCCCTGGAACTGGTGGCTTGAAAAACACATCAGGTGGGAACAGATTAGCGTAATGGCTATGTTGCTGGACTCCCACGTGGTCGACCACAGTTTGCGTCCCGGACCCAGTGGCTTAAATCTCACGCCAGGCACGTGCCCAAGATCCCAAGAGGAGAATGGAGGAGAAGGGATTGTGGCGTGGCCATCTCACCTGGGGGGTGATTTTTCGCTTTCTGTCTCTCTGTCTCTGTCTGTCTGTCTCTGTCACAGCAAAAAAAACCTCTCCAAAAAAAAAGAAAAATACATCATGTTCCCGTGTGTGTGTGTGTGTGTGTGTGTGTGTCCGTCCATCCATCTAAAATCCTGGAAGGAGGGAGAAATGAAGGAGAAGGAATTGCTTTATGAACATCCTCCATGGGGGAGGGGGGTGCTTTCTCACTTTCTCTTTTTCTCTCTATTTCTCTCTCTTTCTCATGAGCACATGCACTTTCTGGAAAAATTTAAATTGCTGATATTAAATAAAATATATAATAGCATTATTCATTATTCTCCTAAGGGACAGTGGTAATTGTTGCACAATATCAGGAATATACTGAATACCACTGAATTGTACACTTAAATGTTGTTCATTTTTTTTTGTTTTTGAGAGAGATTTTCACTGTAGGGCGCGTGTGCTCGCCAGACAGACAGAGAGAGACATAGAGACAGAAAGCGAGAAATCACCCCCCAGGGGGGATGGTCACGCCGCAATCCCTTCTCCTCCATTCTCCTCTCGGGATCTTGGGCATGCATGCACACGCGCCCGGCGTGAGTTTTAAGCCCCCGGGTCCGGGACACGAACCGCGGTCGACTACGTGGGAGTCCAGCGACATAGCCATTACGCTAACTGCTGGTTCCCAATGTTGTTAAATTTTGTGTTTTACATATTTTATCACAAGAAAAGAAAACCGTTTGAGGTCTCTCTATTAATATCATTCAGTAAATATGTAAGTTAGGTTAGCTTTCAAGACCGTTGGCTCTTCTTTCCTAGCCTTACTAGACAGATTATCATTTGCCCGTATCTCCTCTCCATTGAGAAGTCCCAGCAAGTACAGCATATCCCCTGGAATTGAATTCAGCAGTTCTACCTCCATTTTCCTTGATCTGTTTTTCAGACTGAAAGAGCCTCCCTTTCTTACACATGCTTTTCCTTCCTCATGCAGGAACCTAACCCTGCCCTGTCTTCAAATACATGCCCATTCATGTGCCATTTCTAGCACTTGAAATCCAAGTTATCTTTCTAATTGAAGTAAAAGGTCACTTCTCAGAACTCTTCTTTCTGCTCAACAATAATTATCAACTATTCATTTTTTGCAGCTACAATTTCGTTGTTTTTCTCTTTCGCATTACATTCTGTACTAAATTATGATTACTGTTGTTCATACTTGTCTCATTGCCTCAAATTGCTTTGTAGTTATAAAATCCAGCAAATATTTGTAATAACACTGACTATTGACTCACGGTAATAAAGACACTTAAAAAAAAAAAAAAAAAAAGAAAGATGACCTTGTTTTGGCTTCTACGTCTTGACATGGCAAACTCTTTAGGGCTGTGCTTTATAAGAACCTACAAGTTATATATTTCTTTAATATTTAAAAAAACATTTTATATTCTTTTTAAAGTTACAGAATAAGAGATAATAAAGTATCAGGTTTTGTCTTAATACCCATGTGTATGCACGATGAATCTGAGAATTGCCTGTGGATGTTAGGTTTTCTATCAGAATACTTGTTTAAATGCTAGAGAAAGACTTAATTTGTTCTTTAACTTACTATTAGGACTTACACGTTTCCCATGTACTTAAGTACAAAATTCAGAGGGAAAGCATTCCAATGCATCCTTTTGCAAAGAAATATTATGTTATCTTTGTAATCACAGTATACAAAAGAACATCACATTCTTGTAACATGAAAGCTGGTCTTTTTTCTTATTTCTCTTAGAAAATCAGCCATGTTCTATAAAATCTCAAGATAAAAAATTTATAACTCCCTTGGAGCTAATTCCTTCATTAGAAAATGTCCTCTTGATTACATTCCAATTGAGATCTATTTCATTCAGATCATAAATATTAAGCCTAAAAGACCAAGTTAAAATAGGTCTCTCATAAAATAGATATAATACTGACTGATTAAAAACAAGAAAACTTCAAATCAAGGGTACTTTGTCCTTCGCAGATAATATTGTTGAAGAATATAGGCTGCCTATTTTAAATAATTTACCTTATTTCCTCACTTAAGCAAATGGTGAATGAGAATTGATTGACTTTCCTAAAGTCCTTCAGGAGTGTTCATTTAACTTAGTGCCATTCCAAGTTAAAGCAATGTAGGCTCTATGCATCTTATTTTTAATCCCTAGCTACTCCTTATTACAAATATTTTTAATAAATATTTTCTGGATAAGAAACATATTTGCTTTTGGTTATTGAAGTACAACACAGATTCTGATCTAATGTCAAAATAACTCGGTCACCTATTCAAAACTTCACAGTAAGAAACATTTTAGGAGACCAGCAGATGGCATAATGGTTACGTCACTGGACTCCCACGTAGTTTGTCATGGTTCGTGTTCTATACCTTGCAGCTTAAAACTCACTCTGGGCACTTGTGCTTGTGTGCCCAAGATCTCGACAGGAAAATGGAGGAGAAAGGATTGCAATGTGGTGGGAGGGTGATTTCTCACTTTCTGTCCCTCTTTTGCTCTACCTATAGCAAAAATCCCCCCCACAAAGAAAAAAACATTTTTGAGTCTTAATTCAACATTCACAACCATAAAATTATTTACATTTAGAAATTCTTTGTGCAGGGGACCAGCAGGTGGCATGGTGGTTAAGGCACTGGACATTCCCACATGGCTGACCATGGTTCAAGTCCTGGAGCTAGTGACTTACTTTCTCACTTTCTCTCTCTCTCTCTCTCTCTCTCTCTCTCTTTCTGTGTGTGTGTGTGTGTGTGTGTGTGTGTGTGTGTGCATGTGTGTGTGTATGTCTGGCCAAATTAAAATAAATGAATGAATAAATAAAATTAAACAAATAATTTTTTAAAAAAGAAATTCTTTGTGCATATGTGTGTACAATATTATATTTAAATAGTTTTATTTTGTGCTCATTGTGGGTATCAATAAATTCCTTTTGTTATAAGAATAAAATTGGGTCCAAAAGAGTAACATGGAGAAAAAAATGTTAACACATGTAGACACAGAAAGAAGACAGCCAACTAGAGATAGTCAGTGCACCTCCCTTCCACAAGGAAGGACCAAACAACTGATAAATAGTTCCACTGCAGCTAGAGGAACCAGGAGGAAACACCTGAATGCAATAGTAAGTAATGAAAAACCTCTGAGGCACAGAGACTCAAAAGGAGAGAGACAAAGCTATAGGCCTGGATAACAAAACTAAGATCTGTCAATTACAGAGAAAACGTAGAAGATTCCTGGCGGTTTCCATTGCCACCTTAGATGCCTGCAGTCCTGGCTACAAGACATATAACAAAGCCCATAGAATGGTTGTTGCAGGTGTTGGGCAGGCAAAAAGGAGAGCTGATCTTTACAGTTTGTAGGGTTTATAGACATGCAAGATGAAAAGCTCAAGAGATCTCCTTTATGACGTTATGTTTAGAGTTTTAAAACATTGTACCATACTCTTAAAGATTTGTCATGGTATTTTTTTTTTCATTTTGCTACAACTAAAACAGAATGCGCTAAACAAAGTAATTTTGGCTATAAGTTGTTTTTAATTTCCTTCATTCACTTGCAGTCCTTAACTGCAGTCTGTAACTACTCGATTTGCTCAGTGATGCAGATATAGAAATCATGATATGAAGGTAAGTTAGCTTCTAAAAAATAGAATAGATCCTCATTATAGCATTTTAATACTTTGGGATTCTGTATCTGTACCTAAACAAATACTGAAAAATCTCATTTACATGAACAGATAATAGACTTTCTCAAAAAAAAATGAATGTAGTTTTTTCTTAATGTCTTAGCATAGTATCAAAAAAAGAAAAAATGAAAATATTTAAAACCTGTGGTTTTTTTTTTGTTTGGAGAGGTTTTCGCTATAGGGCACATGCGCTCGCCAGACAGACAGAGACATAGAGACAGAAAGCAAGAAATCACCCCCCAGAGGGGATGGTCACGCCGCAATCCCTTCTCCTCCATTCTCCTCTTGAGATCTTGGGCATGCACGGACACGCACCCGGCGTGAGTTTTAAGCCACCGGGTCCGGGACGTGAACCACGGTCGACTACGTGGGAATCCAGCAACATAGCCATTACGCTAACTGCTGGTTCCCGAGCCTGTGTTTTTTTGAAGTACTATATTTTAATATTTCTGTGTATCATGCTTCTAAATTCTTAATTGAAAAATTAAGTCTTATTTTCTTTAGTGCTTATCTCTAAAAACATGAGCAAATATTTGAATTCTTCTGTAGGATTTATATAGGTTATAAACAAATGACTTTTGAAAAATCCTACTCATCTTCTACCGGTTACTTCTACTGAAAATCAACATCTTCAAAATAAAATTTCCCCGAAAGAGTGAGATATTAAATATTTTTATGTTGTTTCTTGGCATCTAAAACCGTTCTGGGTAAAGAAAAGGCAATTAATGTATGCTTGTAAAGAGAAGTAGTAATGTTGCATGAGCGAGTCTGTGAAAAGAAAAGATAAATACACAGTCAGTAAATTCTGACCAACACTTGAATCATGTATTTGCTCTGAAGTTTAAGGAGTCTCTGTGTTTACTATTGCTGGTCCAGGATTCATTTGAGAATTTGATTTCAGACATTCACCTTCCAAGAATTCTTAAGTAGAGGCAGTTTTATTTGATTTCGGGAACCCTCAACAGAATGACTTAAAAATAACTACAGACCCAAGAATATGTTGTGATACGCTCTGTCATTAACCTTATATCATCAAAGGAATCGATATTTAAACATTTTGTTGTTCTTTCTTAAGTGTGTTAAAATTCAAATATTTGTATGAATGCTTTTTGAGTAAATTTAATAATAAAACATATATTAAAATATTTTAAATGAAAGTCAGCAGAAAGAATATTGGTTGAGCATAGTTGAGTCTAGTTTGCTCACATTTAAGAAAGACATGGTGTCAGCCTTAAGTCTTGATATTGAAACACAGATTAGCAGACTTATAAAAACTCTACCCACATTGTGTCATTACCAGATAAAACTAGGTAGATTTTCACCATTCGTTGCTGAAGTATTTCCATGGAAAATGTGTCAGACATGTCCTCCTTATACTAGCCAATAAACTAAAATTATAAAGAACCCAAAGAGAGACTAGCAAATGGTGTAATGGTTCTGTCACTAAACTCTCACATGGCTGACCATGGTTCGAGTCCTGGATTCGGTGGCCTTAAACTCACACCAAGTGCATGTACATGTGTGCCTAAAATCCTGAAAGGAGAATGGAGGAGAAGAAATTGCAGTGTGGTCATCCCCCCCAGGGGTGATTTCTCTCTCTCTCTCTCTCTCTCTCTCCAGCATAAAAACACACCATATCACAAAAATCTCTCTAATAAAAAAAAAAAGAACCCAGCTAACCTGTTCTTTCAACTAGGAGAATGGCAGTAATGTCAAATATTTTCTGCTACTGAGAAGATAACATTTGTGCCCTTAGATTGAGAAAAATCAGTATCTTTCATTCATTTTTAAAATTTGATCAAAGATTTTACAAGAGTAACAAGAACCAGGAAATAGTTAATACATACATCACTTCTTTGCTACTACTGCAAGATTTTTATTTCCCTCACAACACTTCAATCACATGGATGTGTCATCGTCCACCACTAGTAATTCATGAAAATGCAAAGGCTTAAATATTTTGGCTCTAAATCATAATGTAATATGGCCTTGCCAATCTTTTTTAAAAAAAATTATATTCTTCAGGACTTTTTTAGCAGATTTCACCAAGTTTCCAAAAGGATTAATGGTGACTAGCACCACAAAACTGCAAAAAGGCTTAATGGCCCTGCCGGAGGGTGAAGAGAGAGCGTACCTCCAGGGAAAGGGCTGTGGATTGAGAAAAAGACAAGTAAAAGCAGGGGTCAAACAGACCGAGTGTCCTAGCTCTGATCTGTTCTGTGGTTTTTTGTTTGTTTGTTTGTTTTTATAGGGGAGGCAAAGCCACATGCTTTAGCTATGGAGTACTTCATGATTTAAAACAAACTTCTTTGACCTTCTCTAGCTGACACGGAGGTTCCTTCTACCTGTAAAGCCCACCAGTAGGTTGTGTCCTTGTTTAGAGCTTTTGCTTACCCTGCTGCCATAGCTCAAAGACTGGATTCACTCTAAGGCTCTCCCTGCAGCTGAAAATACAGAACTAGTCTGATAATTGGGTTTATCCCAATGTTCTCGGCCAGGAAATAAACATCTTGCCTTAGAGGTTGAAGTTTCTCCAGTATTTGATAGAGCCACGGGGAATAACATATCATGTGTTCATTGCTGAACTGCCACTCTCACTGTCTCTTTCACTTTCAAGTATCTTTGTGTGAACAAGTACTCCATGTTTTGAAACTGGAAGTTTTAAAAATTATTTGGTGGGAATGAAGTCTCAGTATTTTGTGCAACTCCAGTTTGGTTCTGTTTTCCTTTATGCCAAATATAACCAAACAACTCATAAAGTTTACAGAATATCCAAAGCCAACTGAATTACTTAGTCAATTTTTATACTTTGAATATGGAATTTTTGAGAAATTTTAAAAATATGTTTAGAGTGTGTCTCAATTCATCTGTTCGTGGGCCTATCCCAATGCCTCCCAGAGTTTCCCCAGTGTTTTCCAGGAGCAGTTTTATAGTTTGAGGTCTTAGGTTTAGATCTTTGATCCACCTTGAGTTGATTTTTGTCAAAGGTGACAGGTAGGGGTTCAGATTCATCTTTCTGCAGGTAGAAATCCAGTTTTTCCAGCACCATTTGCTGAAGAAAAATAGAGAGGCAAAGCAATAATGGGACAAAGAATTGGTATTATCTATTGAAGATAATTTTATAGTTTTATCAACTGGACTATGGAGAAATGTTCACATGTTGAAATATTCACTTTGTAAGCTAAATAACGTGATTGAATGTACAAAAGAAAATGAAATTTAAAAATATTTTAAAATAATAAATAAAATAAGAATGTGTCTCCAAGCCTGGGCTTAATCTAAATTAAGATATTCATATAAAATTCTTAATACCCTAATACTAAAATATCTAATTTTCTGTTTTTTTAAACATTTATACTTACCATAGTAGAAAAACTAGCACACGTGTTCAATCAAGAGTACTGAAATCAAATAAATTGAATGGAGGAGAATTTATATTTCATTTATATCTTAATTATTTCTAACTATATAAATTATAAAATTATAATATTAAAATGATATAAATTAAATATATATTACAAAAATATATATTTTTATTATTTTATACTAATATTTATTTTCAAAGTATACTTTCATTTCTCCTCGATGCTGATAATAATTTTTACATTTTATAATTACCTCAGTTTTTTGCCCCTTTATGTTCTGAATAGATGTTTCCTTTATCTTATGAACAATTATTCTTGAAAAAAAAAAAGAATGTTCAACATAGATAGTAGAAAAGATTGTTAATAATAAACTATTAACAATTTGTGATAAACATGGGACCAGCAGTTGGTGCAGTGGCTATGTAATTGGACTCCCATGTAGCTGACTGTGGTTTGAGTCCTGGACCCAGTGTCTTAAACTCATGCTGGGCACGTGTGCATGTGTGCCCAGGATCCTGAGAGGAGAATGGAGGAAAAGGGATTGCGGCATGGCCATATCCCCCTGTGGGGTGATTTCTTGCTTTCTGTCTCTCTGTCTCTCTCTGTCTTTCTGGTGAGTGAATGTGCTCTATAGCAAAAGCCTCTCAAAAAAAATTGTGATAAACATAAATAAATATAAAATATTTATATTTACAGGATATAGATGTTACAGATTGATTTAACATATTGTAATTAATATAATGCAAGTTTTCTAAAATAATATAAATGGTTTCTGAGAATAAGTTCTTGAAAAAAATCTGTGAGTGATTATGCTTTCATAAGTGGTGTATAACTGGGTATCAAATCTTTAGGTAACTTTAAATGTATAAAGGTGTAAATACAAAGATATTTTCTTTATGTAAAAGCTAAATATGTGGGACGAGCAGATGGTGTAATGGTTGTATCACTGGATTTCCATGTAGTAGACCACGGTTTGAGTCCCGGACTTGACAGTTTAACACTCATGCTTGTTGTGTGTGCATGTGTGCCCAAGATCCCAAGAGGAGAATGAAGGAGAAGAGATGATGGCATGGCCATTCTCCTTGGGGGATGATTTCTCACTTTTGTCTCTTTGTCTCTCTGGTGAACACATGCACCCTATAGCAAAATCTCTCTAAAAATTCTAAATGTGAAAGTATTTCAAAACATTCATGGAAAATGGAATTAAATTATGAGTTTATTTTAGTGCCCAAATTTTAAAATTCATGCTTGTATTTTTATAAAATTTTCCCTAAAAATTTTGAAGATCCTCACATACTAATCCTTTACACATTATCTATAAATGTGTCACCAGATAAGTTGGGTGTGTGAAAGTTTGGTTTCATGTTGTGTGTGTGTATATGTGTGTGTTTGGTGTATGTCCATGTTTGTATTTTTACTCTATGTAAATATATATATATATATATATATATGATTAATATTTTAAATTTTCACTTGCATTTTTTCCTATGCCAAGAGTTTTTATTAAATTATTTTTTAACTAAACCACCAGTATTTCAACTGGCATACAAACATTTTTTTTTTGAGAGGATTTTGCTATAGGGTGAGTGTTCATGCCAGAAAGACAGAGAGACAGGAAGCAAGAAATGACTCCCCAGAGGGGAATTGCCATGCCATAATCTCTTCTCCTCCATTCTCCTCTCAAGATCTTGGGCACACATGCACACACACCTAGCAGGAGTTCAAGTCACTAGGTCCTGAATCTGTGGTCGACTGCATGGGAATCCAGCAACATAGCCATTACACCAACTGCTGGACCCAGCACACAAACTTTTAATGTTAAAAGTTGACAGGTTAGGGGCCAACAGGTGGCATGGAGTTTAAGAGTCTGGATCCCAAATGGTTGGCTACATAGTCCAAGTCCCCAACCTTGTGGCTTGAAAATCATGTCGGGCATGCAAGCACACATACCTGAAATCCCAAGAGGAGAATGGAAGAGAAGGGATTGTGTATGGTCAACTTCCCTGGGGGACAATTTCTCACTTTTCCCTCTTTGTCTTTCTTTCTCTCTTTCTGTCTCCAACAAGTGTACATGCCCTATAGCAAAAAAAAAAAAAAAAAAAAAAAAAAAAGAAAAAAGTTCACTGGTTAGAAAGTTCACTGGTTTATTAGTCATGTATTAACAAAATCTGAAATTTGTCATAATAATTATATACTATGGACACTTGTCCTTTAATACATAGTATAAGATAAAACTTAGATTTATTGTCATACTTCAAAGTAAAATTGAATTGAATAAGAGAATTTTAAATAATTGTCCTCTCTTTTGAATACAAAATAATTCAGAAGAGTGTCGTTAGTATTTAAAAAATTAAAGTATAAATTGACATGAGAATAGGTTAATTAATAAATATACAATAAGTATTAATATTTTTAACTGGCCTCTGAATAACTCATAATAATATGGTTGAATCACCAAATTTTTAAGATAAAATTATTACAGGGAATAAAGATAATATTTTCCATTTTATAATAACTCATAATTTGGAGAAATTAATGCCTCTTAAAAATTGAAATGATTTAAGAATATTACATGTATGTAGAAGGACTTCTCACTCCATAATTTGGTTATATTAAATTGAATAGCAAAACATATAAAGTAAAATAGTAAATAAATATTAATTTTAGCAGTAAAATTTTGATTTAAGAATCACCTAAAGTCTGATTTATCTTCTGACTTCACTCCTCAGGATGACAATTATACTTTAAGTAAAATATGTTTATCATTTTTTCTTTAGTGAATAACTGCATTTATTTATATATGACATATAGTAGACTCCCTTGAAGAGATACATTAATTGGATGCTATTTTTTCAATGATAACATGCTTAAAAATACTGACAATCTTGGGACCAGCTGTTAGCGTAATGGCTATGTCGCTGAACTCCCATGCAACCGACCACGGTTTGAGTCCTGGACCCAGTGGCTTAAACTCACACGGGGCATGAGTGTGTGTGTGCCCAGGATCCCAAGAGGATAACAGAGAAGGGATTGAGGCGTGGCCATCCCTCCTGGGGAGTGATTTCTCGCTTTCTATCTCTCTGTCTCTCTCTGTCTTTCTTGCCAGCGCACACACCCTGTAGCAAAAAACCTCTCCAAAAAAAAAATACTGACAATCTTCAAATATATGCATTATGTTACCATGAAATCGGACATATTACCATATTCAAATTTTTTCCTCTGGAGAACTTTTATTCTTATATTTGTCAAGTACTTCCTCCTTCACCACCTCCCACCCACTCTTATTATCCACCCCTCTCCCTAAAGTGTCTGATATTCACATTTGTCTTTCTTATTATAGCTTTAGGTCTTTCCATTTCTGTCATAGATTGCAGACATTCCATTTATGTTAATATGGGACATAGTGTTTGTCTTTCATAGTCTGTTTTACTTTGCTTAGCATGAAATCTTCCATGTTCATCCACTTTGTATCAAATAACATTGTCTCATTGTTTCTTATGCCTAATATTCCATAGTGTATACGGGTCAGATATTTTTTCACTCGAGTCATCCATTCTTGGGCACTTGGGTTCATTCTACATCTTAGCAATTGCGAATAACACTGCAATGAATACAAATGTACAAGTGTCTTTCCAACAGAGTATTTTCCTGTCCTCTGGGTAAATACCAAGGAGTAAGATTATTGGGTCAAAGAGGATACTGTGCAGAAAGAACAAAGTAGGAGACACCTCTCTTCTTGACCTCAAAACATATTACAAAACTGTGAAAATGAAAGCAACATGCTACTAGCATGAAATAGACATGCAGACCAATGGAACAGAACAGAGACTCCATAAATAAACCCTAAACATATAGCCAATTGATTTTTGACAAAAGGCACAAGACAATGCAATGAAGAAAATAAAATCTCTTCAGCAAATGGTGCTAAAAGAACGGTATACACACCCGCAGAAAAATTAAACTGGATCACTCTTTCTCACCATTGACAGAAGTGAACTTAAACTGGATCAAACATCTAAATGTAAAAGCTAAAACTATGAAAGTACTGGTGGTAAACACAAGGGAACACCTGAAGATATTGGAGTAGGCAAAGATTTCTTAAACAAGACTCTTCAAGTACAGTAACATACCAAAAATAGACAAGTGAAACTACATCAGCTAAAAGGCTTCTGTATAGCAAAGGAAACAATAATTAGAATGAAGAGATGACCATCAGAATGGAAGAAAATATTTGAAGCTATACGTCAGATAAGGAATTGATACTCAGACTACGCAGGGAACTCCAATAGGTCACCCACAAAAAAACAAAACAAAACAACAACAACAACAAAACAAATAACCCAATTTAGAAATGAAAAACTGAGTTGAACAGAAATATTTCTAAGGAAGACATACAAATGGTCAAAAGGCATATGAAAAAATGTTCAACATAGCTTATCCTAAGGGAAATGCAAATCAAAACCAAAATGAGATACCACTTAACCCCAATCAGAATGACTCTGATCAAGGAAACAACAGGACTGGTGAGGCTGTGGTGAAAAGGAAATCCTTCTACACTTCTGGTGGAAATGTAAATTAGTATAGCCTCTATGGAAAACAATATGGGGATTCCTCAAAAACCTACAAATAGGACAATCATCAGCCTTTTTAAGAGCATATATCACAGAATAAATAAGTTATAATTGTGGGATTCACAAATATTTTGTAAAAGGAACTTTTTGTTTTTATTTTTATGAACCAATTTTCAGTTTTTCGAAGAATTAAAATTGCTGGATGGATATAAACAGAAGAAGGAATTATTTTTTGTAACAATTCTCCTGAAGAATAGATAATAAATTGTAAATAATTATTGAATAATACAAAGAACTACCTACCAGTCATTGTGTTTGTGGTTACTTGGTTTCTAGAATAAAAAGCATGAATTATTTTGTTAATCACATGCTATGATGCCATAACATTAAGACTGTCTTAGCCTAAATTCCTTTCAGAAAGATAAATTCTAGAAATATTCCATAAACACTGATATTAAAATAACACAACTCTACATTTTGGACCAAGGGCATATAAATCTTCAGAAAAAAAAAATACAGGAAGAGAAACTTGTTTATCTTGTTCAGGAAGTTTTTTATGTGACTAACAACAATGCTGTGTAAGACATGGCATAGCTCTATGCGTGCGATACCAGCCAGAACCAGAGGATTATCTTGAGGAAGACGTTGAAGAAAGAAAAAGAGACTGATCTTTCCTAGCAGATGATGTATCACAGAATACTTGGTAGGCAGGGCTGATTTGAAAAGGTTTATGTGTGAATTGTGTGCTGGGTGTTTGCTTTTCAACAGTTTGAGTAGTTGACATGTAAATATTTTCTTAAAATTATTTAAAATTCTACCGTCCCTATTGTTATAGAGTCACAGTCAAAATTATAGCAAATATTTTTAACATTATCTTTAAAATTCAGTTTTGTGAAATTAGAAAGTTATTTAGTAACTAATGAGAACTATGGAGTGTGAGCAAAAACAATTTCAATATGTAAAGTAGATGTTTGTGGGAAAATGTAAAAGTAAATAAATTGAAAAGTAGAAGAAATTCTAAGTTATGTAGTTTTTAAACAAAATACACAAAAGTCAAAGAATTTATACATTCAAAGTTATATATGTTCTTTAACTTTTATTATTTGTTTCTTTGTCCTTGTGACAAATATACAATTGCTTCCAATCATTAGTAAGCATACAATAAAATGATTAGCTAAGGACAATGATCAGGATGCAAATAATATTATATAAGGACATAATTGTTAGGTTTCATGGTGAGAATGTCAATTTGTAAAGAAAAAATAAGGATTTTATATTTTCTTACTCAAGTAATGTTGGAAAATTAAGTCTTATTTTTTATTTGATTTCTTTAATATGAACAAATGATGATGTAGAAGTACTATTTGTGAAATATTAAGAAATATTTTTATGTATTTTATATTTCAACAGCTGTGTTAAGGTAAAACCAACATTAAATAAACTGAACATATTTAGAGACCAGCAGTTGGCGTAATGGCGACATTGCTGGAATCCCATATAGTTAACTGCAGTTTGAGTCTCAGACCCGGTGGCTTAAACTCATGCCAAGTACATGTGAGTTTGTGCCCAAGATCCTCAGAGGAGAGTGGAGGAGAAGGGATTGCAGCGAAGCCATCTCCCCTAGGGGGTGATTTCTCGCTTTCTGTCTCTCTGTCTCTCTCTGTCTTTCTGGCAAGTGCACGTGCCCTATAGCAAAACAATCTCAAAAAAAAAAAAAAGAAAAGAAAGAAAGAAAAAAAAAGAAAGAAAAGAAAAAAAAAGAAAGAAAGAAAGAAAAAGAAACTGAACATATTTAAAGTGTCAAGTTTAATATGTTTTAAAGCATACACCATGAAGTGATAATGGTAATCAAGATAAAGAAAAAACCCATCAATGCCAAAAGTTTTTACATGCCATATTATAACTCATTCTTCATCCCATCTCTCATTCCCTGTCTCCATAAAAACACTAATCTGTTTTCTATCCACTCTAGTTTAGTACACATTTGCAAGAATTTTATATGAAGAAAACAATACAATATAAATTTTCAGTATTCTCTATTTCTACTTATGTGTGGGTGTGCATGACTGAGAGAGAGAGAGAGAGATAGAACCCTCAATATCCTCCTTCCAGAGCGTCACTTTCTCAGGATCTTGGACATGCGCTCACATATCTGCCATGTTTCCAAGGCCTCTCAAGGATCCAAACTTGCACTTAGTCATGCACCTCGGGCACTACAGTTTAGTTTGCTATGGATTTCACCACTAGGCTGGGCCAATAACTTATCCTTATTTTACTTTACGTTTCTCCAGTGAATGTTTTTGAGCATCTTCTCATGAGCTTATTTGCCATCCATATGCATCTTTGATGAATAAACTATTAAAACATTTCCCTAATGATTAATGATGCTGGATATTTTTTTCATGCAAATATCAGCCATTTGTGTATCTTTGGAACAATGTCTATTCAAGTTCCATGTCCATTTTCTAATTGGAATTCTTACAGTTTTGTTGTAAAGAGTTGTGAATATTTTCTATGTCCTAAATACTAGATCTTTTGTAGACACAAAATTTGCAAATATTTTCTCTCATTATGTGTTGTCTTTTCACCTGCTTAACAGTGTCCTTTAATGCATTAAGTTTTTTTTTTTTTTTGGAGAGGTTTTTGCTATAGGGTGTGTGCACTCGCCAGACAGACAGAGAGAGAGAAAACAAGAAATTATCCCCCAGGGGAGATGGCCACGCCGCAATCCCTTCTCTTCCATTCTCCTCTCGGGATCTTGGGCACGCACGCACACGCGCCTGGTTTGAGTTTTAAGTCACTGGGTCTGGGATGCGAACCGTGGTCGACTATGTAGGAGTCCAGCAACATAGCCATTATGCTAACTGCTGGTCCCAATGCATTAAGTTTTAATGGTGATAAAGTCCAGGTAATGTGTTTTAAGAAGCTTTGTTGCTTGTGCTGCTAGAATCATATTTATGAAACCACTGCCTAATGTGAGGTCATGTGGATTTACATGTATTTTGCCTCCTAAAAGTTTGAAAGTGTTAGCTCTTATATTTCCATTTCTAATCCACTTTGAGTTAATTTTTTTATATGGTGTAAAGTAGGAGTCCAACTTCCCTCTTTAGCTTGTGGTTATCAAGATATTCCTAGTGTCATTTGTTAAAACGAAAATTTCTCTCAATTAAATGTAAGCATGTTAATAAAAATCAATAAAAAATACATGCATATACACACACACACACATCGAGACTTCAAAAAATATGTGGGAAAATGAAATTAAAGTATGAATTTATTTTGGTGGAAAAAATGTTCAGATCTATGCATTTTTTAATGATATGCTTTTCCCTTAAACTTTTGGAAGATCTTTTATATGTGTATTTATTTCAGACTCTAATTCTATTTTGCTTATCTATAAGTCTTTACTGTATCAGTAGAACAGCATATTTAATACTGAACCTTGGTCTACAGTTTAGAAATTGCAAAATTTGAGTCTTCCAACTTTATTTTTTTTCTTTTTTCTTTTTCTTTTTCATTTTGTATTTTGTGGTTTTTGTTTTGTTTCGGTTTTGATTTTTTGTTTGTTTGTTTGTTTTGCCATAGGGCACATGCACTCTCTGAGAGAGACGGACAGTAGAAAAGTGACAAATCATCCCTCACAGGGTATAGGCATGCTGAAATCCTTCCTCGTCCATTATCCTCTCAGGATTTTTGGCACTCACATACATGTGCCCAACCTAATTTTTAAGCCTCTGGGTACAGGATCAAACCATGGTTAACCATATTGGAGTCCAGTGCCTTAACCTCCATGCCATCTGTTGATCCCTCAACTTTTTTTTAAAGATTATATTATCTATTTGTGTTTCCTTACAATTTTATGTAAAGTTTGAAATCTTTTCCACCTCAACCGCAAAAAAACAACAGCTGAAATTTTGATAGAAATTGCATTAAACATTTAGATTACTTTGGGAAGTAATGTCCTCTTAACAACATTAAGTCTTTCCATCCATGTACACAGTATTTTCATTTATTTACATAATCTTTGATTTCATTCAGCAGTGATTTGTAGTGTTCTGTATACAAGGCTTCTACTTACATAAGTATTACTTATTCTATTCCAAGTGTATAGAAATTCAGATGGTTTATATATCTTTGTCTTGGATTTAATTTGGGCTTTTACTATCAGTAGTTTCCTAGGTAGACAATTGATCATTGATTTTAGAATTTTCTTCCTTTCTAATAAGTGCATTCAATGCTGTAAATTGCTCCGTGAGCACTGCTTTCTCTACATTCTTCACATTTTGGTAAACTGTGTTTTCCTTTATTCAAATGTGGTTTATTTTTTCTTAAGAGTTCTCAGATGTTTTGGTTAATATCCCCTCATTGTACATCTCTATAGTGCACAGTATGGTTTTCCAACATATGCATGTAATACATAACCATCAAATCAGAGATATTGCCATACATCATTTTCAATAGAGGACTTTACATTCCTTTTTTCTATTAAATGTTTCTTCCCTTTGCCCTTCCTACTTATCCTCTACTATCTATTCCCCTCCCTTGCAGTCTCTGGTATCTACATTTATCCTCCCTACTATCATATCTTCAGATCTTTCCATTTCTGCCATAAAATGCAGCCATTTGATGTATATTGAGTGGGGATACACAGTGTGTGTCTTGAAGTCTGGCTTAATTGACTTAGCATTAAGCCTTCCATATTCATCTATTTCGAATCAAATGATAGGGTCTCATTGTTTCTTCTGACTTAGTGATATTCCATAGTATATATGTGCCACAGTTTTTCAATCTATTAAAGATTTCTTCTTTGGGGGAACCAGCAGTTTGCGTAATGGCTATGTCGCTGGACTCCCACGTAGTCGACCGCGGTTCGTGTCCCGGACCCGGTGGCTTAAAACTCACGCCGGGCGCTACAGTGAAAATCTCTCCAAAAAAAAAAAAGGAAAAGATTTCTTCTTTGGGAACCAGCAGTTAGCCTAATGGCTATGTCGCTTGACTCCCACGTAGTCGACCATAGATTGCGTCCTGGACCCGGTGGCTTAAAACTCACACCAGGCACGTGTGCGTGCGTGCCCATGATCCCAAGAGGAGAATGGAGGAGAAGGGATTGCGGCATGACCATCCTCCCAGGGAGTGATTTCTCGCTTTCTGTCTCTATGTCTCTCTCTGTCTGTCTGGCAAGCACACGTACCCTATAGCAAAAATCTCTCCAAAAAAAAAAAGAAAAAAAGATTTCTTCTTTGTCTCATGTGTTATTTAGAAATGTGCTTTAAATCTCCAGATACTTAGGAATTTCCTGGCTGTTTTTCTGTCACTGTTCTCCTGTTTAATTCCATATGACCTGAGAATAGAAATTGCGTGATTTTTATTCTTTAAATATGTTAAGATGTGCTTTATCATTCAGAATGTGATCTATCTTGATGAATATTTTATGTTAGCTTGAGAAGAGCATTCTGTTGTTGTTGAGTGAAGGAGTCAATAGATGTCAAATATATACTGATTTTTTGCCTGCTGTGTCAGTCTATTTCTGATAGAGACCGAGAAAGTGAGAGAGAAATTTGACAGTCTCGCCACTTTGTGATCCTCTTGCTCCAGCTGCCCAGCCAGCTAGGACTACAGGTATGCCATGCCCAGTCCATTTAGGCTGACTGGGAGCCAAAGGACCAAGCAGGACTGCTATGTGACCTCTGCTTTCAAGTAGCAGTGTCTTAGTAGAGTATGCTACTGCAACTGAGCCTAATTTTCATGCGTACAGTGGGCTTCTTTCTGAATGGGGTAATTGAATTTGCTTAGGAGGATGCTGTTAAATTTCGCCTTCTGCAAAAGAGTAATTCCATTTTTAAAAGTCCTTTAGTAAAGAAATAGCATGCTGATGAGGTAACAGCTCTGCATCAGTTCTTACAGTAGCCCAGGAACATTTCTTGTAGTAAATTATTATCTCCGGTCTTCATCATTTTGGCTTTTAGGATCCTATAAATATCTCTGAATATGGCCTTCTGGAATCCTAGTGTTTTTGATAGTAGAAATTATAAAAAGATATAAATGGTTATGTGTAACTCCTTTTTGTTATTTTATTAAGAAGAAATAAAGATCACTTATGGAAATAATCAGCATAGGAATATCTCATCCAAGGGCATCAAACAACTTTATCTAACTGCTATCATGGTTCATTTTCACTGTTAACTTGCTTTTATATTTAATGTGACTAAGTTATAATGAGTGACTTTTTAAATATCATTTTTAAGTACTGTGAATTAATAGACCTCTAATATCTGGTTTGTCAGTTTCACGAGCCTTAAAAGTTTAAGGACTACATAAAAATTTGCACTGCTAATTCTCAGTACTAATTCTTAGCATCTGTAACTTTTAATACTCTCTGAAAGAAAGAAAGAAAGAAAGAAAGAAAGAAAGAAAGAAAAACACATGTGTATACTCTGGCCTCTGCCCTGGTTGTGCAGTATGTCAGCTTCTCTTGTTGATATCCCCCAGTTGCCCAATTGATCATACCCAAAAGGCAGCAGGTCAGATAGCGGCAGCTGTAAGTCTGTGATTGATTCTTATTCATCACTCAAATATTCTCTGACCTTGACTTTTCCAGTTGTAGTTTACCGGAGGAAAATTGACCAAATTATTTTCTGTGCATTATAAAAATAAGGAAATATTATATCTGAAAGTATAGAATTAAAATGATAAGCGAAACATTGTTATATGGTTTCTAAAATATAGACTTATTAAATATGTGCTCCAGTTAAGCCCAGAAGTTGTGTTATCTCCTCTCTCTATATCCCTTTTTGTTTAAAGGAATAAAAATACCTGTTTGAACACTATTTAGGGCTCACAATAACATGAGCAATAAAACAGCTTATAGTTAAAACAATGTGCACTTTTAATCTATTTTTATAAGTCAGTAATTCATTAACTCATTAAACATTTATTTAGGGCATAATATATACAAGCATGTGTTTGGCCATAGGTATTTGTCATGTTGAATGAATAATATATAATTCTGCCCACAAGATGCTTCTGATACAATAAAAAAAAAACCACACACAACAAAGTCTAGTAATTTTCAAGTTATTTAGTTAGCTATCCATGAAGATATTTCCGTTGCCTCTCTGCTGGGGTGCTTTCTCCTGTTTGGTTTGTTGGTTTGTTTTTAATGAGTTAATTTGTGTGTGTGTGTGTGTGTGTGTGTGTGTGTGTGTGT
>NW_006160213.1:36764-66991 GCF_000334495.1 Tupaia belangeri chinensis
GAAAGAAAGAAAGAAAGAAAGAAAGAAAAACACATGTGTATACTCTGGCCTCTGCCCTGGTTGTGCAGTATGTCAGCTTCTCTTGTTGATATCCCCCAGTTGCCCAATTGATCATACCCAAAAGGCAGCAGGTCAGATAGCGGCAGCTGTAAGTCTGTGATTGATTCTTATTCATCACTCAAATATTCTCTGACCTTGACTTTTCCAGTTGTAGTTTACCGGAGGAAAATTGACCAAATTATTTTCTGTGCATTATAAAAATAAGGAAATATTATATCTGAAAGTATAGAATTAAAATGATAAGCGAAACATTGTTATATGGTTTCTAAAATATAGACTTATTAAATATGTGCTCCAGTTAAGCCCAGAAGTTGTGTTATCTCCTCTCTCTATATCCCTTTTTGTTTAAAGGAATAAAAATACCTGTTTGAACACTATTTAGGGCTCACAATAACATGAGCAATAAAACAGCTTATAGTTAAAACAATGTGCACTTTTAATCTATTTTTATAAGTCAGTAATTCATTAACTCATTAAACATTTATTTAGGGCATAATATATACAAGCATGTGTTTGGCCATAGGTATTTGTCATGTTGAATGAATAATATATAATTCTGCCCACAAGATGCTTCTGATACAATAAAAAAAAACCACACACAACAAAGTCTAGTACATTTTCAAGTTATTTAGTTAGCTATCCATGAAGATATTTCCGTTGCCTCTCTGCTGGGGTGCTTTCTCCTGTTTGGTTTGTTGGTTTGTTTTTAATGAGTTAATTTGTGTGTGTGTGTGTGTGTGTGTGTGTGTGTGTGTGTATGTGTTTCTTCTATATGTTATTTTTTACCCTTGATTCCTTCCCTCTCACCTTCTCCCATTTCCCTCCCTTCTCCTACACTGTTATCTGATATCTACAGTTGCTCCCCATGCTTTTATAGCTTCCACTCTTTCAGTTTCTGCCATAATGTGCAGACATTTGGTATATATTAAGTGGGGACATACAATGACTCTTTCATGGCCTGACCTGCTTCTCTTAGCAGTAAATATTCCATATTTGTCCACTCTTAATCAAATGCTAGGGTCTTATTGTCTTTTATGGCTTAGTAGTATTCTGTAGTGTATATGTGCCACACTTTTTTCAATCATTTCATCTGGTCGTGAACATTTGAACTGGTTCCATTTCTTAGCTATTATGAATAATGTCACAATAAACAAGGATGTGCAAGTGTTTATCTGACCAAGTGTATTACGTTTCTTTGGGTAGATATCCAGGAATATAATTGCTGGATCATATGGTAGCTCTATTTGTAGGTCTTCGAGGAATCTCTATACTATTTTCCACAGTGGTTGTACTTAATTTACATTCTCACCAATGATGCAGGAGAGTTCCCTTTCTCCACAGCCTCACCAGCACTTATCATTCTTTATTTTATTCATCTTAGCCATTGTGAGTAGGGTTAGATAGTATCTCATTGTGGTTACTGTTGACAGAACCAAGCATATTCATTAAATTGTTTTACCTGTTAAATCATGGCCAAGACACTTGTTGAATCTCATTGGCCTTGGCAGGAGTCAAACACAGATCTGAGCTGAAAACTGCCAATCTGTTTTAATCCAGCTTCCTAGACTTTCTGGAAATTTCTGTTTAGTCATGTCTATAAGTTCCAGCATCTCTCATTCCTAGCATCTTAGAGCAATGAGATATCTCATACAAATTGCCTAAAAATACATTTAAAACTTAAAATCCAGATAGGCAGTCTTTGTTTATCTTAACCATTATTATGAAGCAGTTTTAAAGTGTTCTTTTTCTTCCTCTTTAAATAAAGTATATGTGCTCATTTTTTCTTGACAACTCAGAATGCCCATTGTGAATGTTAAATATGGATTTAAAATGTATACTATAGTATACTTTGTTTTCATGGTTTCAGATGCCACTTTTTCTCCCATCTCTATTTGCCCCTGTCTGTATTTTCAGATTGTTGGCTTTATATATTTTTTAAATTATAAAAACCCTCTCCAAATTTTTGAATACATGAATATTAAATAAAAGTAAGTTTAGCTCTAGGTAGAAAATACAAGTGTTCTTCTCAAGTCATCCAAGATAGTGCGAGTAAAAATGCAATTTTCTGTTAGATGCTCCTGGATATTATTCAAAAATGACCTCTGAATTAATCATAAATTATTGTATGAGAAAAAATTTAGTACTTGACAAACTATGGACTGAAAATAAAATATCTACCTATAAAGTTCAGACTGGATATCATTAATTAATTTGTTTAGTCTTTCTTAAGCAGTCATATGTTGTGATTTTACTAATAGTTCCTGAATCTTTGGAGAGCTCTGATAACTAGATTTAAAGATGTAATATGTTAACTATCTTTAGTTGTATAACTCATAGTCGAGGAGGTAGAGAAGACACAGATGTGTCAATGGTAGCTTATTTTGCTTGTTGGTTTGCTTTGTTTTGTTAAAGTAGGTTTTAGTTATAGATATAATATCCAAATTGGGGAAGAAGAAAAGAAACTGATATGAAAATTGTCAACTTAGGAATTAGATTATGCTTTTTGATAAAAGGTACAAGACAAAGAAAAAGAAAACAAAAATATACAAAATGAAAGACACAGATTTGGGCCATGACATCAAGAATTAGATACCAGGAAAAGAAGATTAAAATTTTCCCTGTAGGAAATAGGTTTTTGTGAGGATGTTACAAGATTATATTTATGTTCTACAAATATTAACTTGAAGATAGTACAACAATTAATAATTATTTCAATAGATTTGCATAATGTCTTTCTCTTAGTAGAAAATGTTAGAGAAATTTTTGAATCCATCCTTACAATTTATGCTATTTCTTTAGGAAACACATATTGCCTATGCTCTGTATGGCTCTTATTTGCCAGGCACCAACATGAGAATTCTTAAATAGCTCCTGGCAGAGTTTCCAAAATTCACTAACAGAAGCCAGGCATCCAGAAAATGCATGTCTTTTTTGATTTCCCTAAGTCTCAGGTAGGTGGTAATCTCATATTATTTCTCAGAAAAACCTGCTCACTCAGAGTGTTTATGAATTTGCCATATGGTATTTAAAACCTCAAGTCAAAGTACTGATAGAAATTGTATAGTCAGAAACAGAGCACGCTGGTTAATGTTGTTCTCCATTCAGGGACCATGGAGATTTCTTCATATGCCAAAAAATGAAGCCAAAGCATCTTGATATTTGACTTTTACTCTATCTTTTTTAATCAACAGCACAAACCAACAATTTTATTAAGAGTCCTGAGATATTTTTTTCCTTTGCTCACATGAAAGTTATACAGAGAAACATAATTTTTCCAAATCTACCCCATGCTAGAATACTTCCAAACTAATTTATGTAGAGCTATGTCTATTCATGTGCCTAATTATCTTCACTGATTATTTGCAGGTGTCAATGAATGAGAAGCCAGGGAATGGGTCCATTGGTTTGTAATAAATATTGAAATGACTTCTACAATGATTTTGAATGTGCCACGTGATTTACAAAGCAAAAATGTAAATATTTGTGTAAGATGCCTCAAAATGCCTTCATACAACAGAGATTATCAATATAAAAACTACAGAACTATTCTGATCATCAGATAAATCTGTGAGGGAAGACGTCGGAGATTATGAGGACTCGCTTTCTTCCCTCATGAATAGAAAATACATTTTACATTATGTCATGTGAAATTATTGAACAGCTGCTTGGAAAGAGAGAAAAACAAGAACACCAGCCTGCCAAGGGGATGCAGTGCCGACATGAGATCAGATGCATAGAGTAAATAGAAATGGCATTCAGAAAAGGTGATAAGCAATCAAGTAAAGACCAAAGTGAGATGCTCTGACCTTATATTTAGCATCCGTGCCAAATTAGCATAGCTGTGCAGTGTACTAGAAAATTAAGTGGAAAAAAAGGACAAAGTAAGTGTAAAATCAAAGCAGAAGTTGCACATGTTTTGAATATCTAAAATAATTATGCTCCATTTCGCATCCAGAGGACTGCACTGTGGTCAGCACATCTTTTCATAGGGAGCCGTAAGTTCAAAAGAAAATACTATGAGCTTGACCTATACTAATTAAACAGAAGCAGTTTACTCTCTCTGGGTCTTGGCCTAGATGGGTTGGGGTGCTCTCAGGGTAAAAAGGTGACTTGAAGAGAGGAACAAAGAACCTTAGCTTCATTTATTATGCTTCCCTTATTTTCTTTCCCACTCAGCCACAGTTCATTAACTCACAAGTTTTCACATATTGCAAGAGAACAGTATGCTTGGTTCGACATATATATAGACTCTTAGAATTTGTCAGATAGCATCAAAGATAGATAAACAGTGTGGTAAACCTCTTTTGTGCTCTATCACATCACCACTAGGATATTAATAATTTCTTATGGGTATGTAAATAAATTTACTACATGGCCTGAAGCCTCCTTAAGTTATTTGGGCAGAGGTAATTGATTCCAAGACAGAAAATAGGCAATGTTCATGCTACTTGTCTTTTACTCTCAACCTTAAAGCAAAGCTATTCAGACAGGTGAAAAGAAAATCAAAATTTTCAAGTAGTGGACATCAGCCTCAACTATGATCACAGACAACAACACAACACATAGAATAGTTTAAAAGAACTAACAGCTTACTTTCTAACAAGCACAGGAAGGTATGTTAGAACTCCCTTAGCAGATTGCCACCTGTTCTCTTGCAGCTGGCACCTATGAAGAAAAAATTCTGTAATGAATATAATCAGTTCTCTTTCCCGGTGTCCTAACGCAGAATGGAGTCTACAAAGGGCCACCTACCAAGACAAATAAACTTATTTTCTGTGTCCAAATCTTTTTTCCTTTCTTTTTTTCCTAGAAAGATATTCACTAATCACAGTCAGTTTTTCTCCGTAGGAATCATAGGAATGATTTATGCTTGGAAAGAAAAAAGAGACTAATTTCCTGGAGCTCGATTTGCAAGAGGTCCACCTTCTGGGGTCCCAGTGGGCAACTGCATCCTCCAGCAGCATCTGCCTCCTCATAAATTCCTCTTTTCTTCACACTGTTGCTACTTCTTCATGTGAATTCCATGTGGGTTTAAAAGTTTAAAGAAGAAAACAAAGACTGGTTCATATTCTGTCTCCTCACACTGACATTATTTGTGTTGTAAATAGAGAATCTTGTGATTGTTGTGACTAGAAAACACGGTAAAATTGAATATCTCCTGTTTGTTTCCCATTTTCCAAAAGCTGTGACTTCTCTTTCTAGATCTGGATCTCTTATTAATTAGACAAGAAACCAGTTGCTCACTTTTCTTTCTTTCTTCAATGTGGATTTTAAGGAGCCCCTGTTGCTTATGTCTGTCACTGGGAACTTCTAGCATACCCTTCTAGTAGATGTGGCCCTTCCTGGGAACCTTTGATCAGGGGAACCTGTTTAGTTGACTTGTGTTTATGGATAACCACCAAATGAACCAGTAGGTCCTCATATCCCCACCCTAAAGTGGCCTTTGGGAAAGTTCTCTCAGTCAGTTGATGATAATATCTCTCTTGGATTTGTATTACAGAACTCAAAAGTAAGAGGACATTAGGTAGAGAGACTCAAGAATGAAGAAAATGGCAGAATGGATTGTGAAGAAATAAACCAGTAGGTAGAGAGCAGGAGAAAGAGAGGAAGAGCAGCTCATGGATCTACCTTCAATCTTGATTTCTCCTGCTCTAGTCTATGCAGGTAATGACATTTCATAATAAAGCCTCTTATCTTCAGGGTCGGCAGGTGGGGTGGTGGTTAAGGGCTCTGGACTTTCACATGGTCAACCGTAGTTCTAGTACCAGATTTGGACAGCTTGCTTTACCACTTTCTCCCCCTATCTCTCTGTGTCTCTCTATCTCTCACTCTATCCCTCACTGTTCAAATTAAAATAAATAAAAAAGTTAAATAGAAATTTAAAATAATAAATCATCTTGGGAACCAGCAGTTAGTGTAATGGCTATGTCGCTGGACTCCCACGTAGTCGACCGCGGTTCGTGTCCCGGACCCGGTGGCTTAAAACTCACGCCGGGCGCGTGTGCGTGCATGCCCAAGATCCCAAGAGGAGAATGGAGGAGAAGGGATTGCGGCGTGACCATCCCCCCTGGGGGGTGATTTCTCGCTTTCTGTCTCTATGTCTCTCTCTATCTGTCTGGCGAGCGCACGCGCCCTACAGTGAAAATCTCTCCAAAAATAAATAAATAAAAAATAAATAAATAAATAAATAAATCATCTTATCTTTAGTAATATTACCTCTATGATTCTCTTTATTCTCCCTAACTAAAACATTTAACACGCACACACACACAAAAAAACCTATTCATAGTTCTTTATTTTACCCAGTCCTGTTCAGTCACTAAACCACTTTTTTTTCCCACAAGCACATCCTATCAAAACCTTTAGGGCAGCTATCTTGACATCTATCTCCCAAATACTCGACATAAGCTTCACCTGAAAACACATTAAAAATGCAAATTCATAATTCCAAGTCAGCCTCTGACTTGTCTGAATCAGAGACTCTATTAAGACCTCTTCCAGGTATCCTGATGCAAACTAAAATTTGAAAGCAACAGTACTATAGCATTAAAAATCATCGGACTTGATAATCTCTGTATTCTATGTTTTTAAAATAGTGAATTATATACTGTTAAATGTTTCAAGAACTGTTCAACAGCCAAAAATTTACTGAACAATACCTAGTTCACACAGCAGGCTAGAGTCATGAAGTCATGAAAATGAATGATGTAATATTCACTGTCACAAGGAGGAAAAATACATCTAGAAGACATCAATGATTACCTACAATACAAAGATACATTTGAAACTACAGGTATTTACAAAGTTTTGGTTCATGCAGAAATACATCTTGAACACATTCAGGGACAGCTATAATAAAATGATACATTTGAAAATAAAGGTGTTTACAAGTATCAGTGCTTGAAGAAGTAATTACACATGTCAAGGAGATGGAATCTGAGCAAAGAAAAATAATTTCTGTGAACATGGGAAAATTTTATACAATATGTCACTTGGCATAGTATAATATTTTTTTCAGCATTTGATAGAATAATCTAGAGAGCAATTTCCCTCCTTTCACATGATTGCAAAATTAATGTGATATGTCCTTTATTATGACACATGATTGCAAAATTAATGTGATATGTCCTCCCATTTCTAGCCAACTACTTTATGTTTCAATTCTGAGGGTTTAAAATAATATCAAAATCTAACATGAGTTCATAATAATATCTTTCTTAGAGAACCAGTATATGCCTGCAGAAAAATTAAACTAGATCCCTATCTCTCACCATCAACCAAATTCAACTCAAAGTGAATCAAAGATCTAAACATAACTCAAACTATAAAACTGCTGGTGGAATATGCAGGGAAAACTCTTGGAGACATCGGAGTAGGCAAAGAGTTCTTAAATAAGACCCCCAGAGCATGGGAAATAATCCCTAAAAATAGACAAGTGGGACTATATTAGGTTAAACATTTTTTCAGAGCAGAAGAAATAATTAGAGCGAAGAAACAACCCTCAGGATAGAAAACATATATGAAAACTATACCTCAGATGAAGTACTGATATCCAGAATGTACAGGGAACTCAAGCCACTTACCCACCAAAAAAGTCATCAATCCAATTAAAAGATGGGCAAATGAATTGAACAGACAACTCTCCAAGGAAGATTTATGAACAACCAAAAAGCTTATGAAAAAATGCTCAACGTCTCTTATCATAAAGGATATACAAATCAAACCACAATGACATGCCATCTAACTCATCAGAATGGCTTAGATTTAAAAAAATAAAAGATAATAAGTGCTGGCAAGGTTGCTGTGCAAAAGGAATTCTCCTACACTGTTGATGGGAATGTAAACTAGTACAGCCACTGTGGAGAGCAATATGAAGGCTCCTCAAAGACCTAGAAATAGAAATATCACATGATTCGGCCATATCCATTTTTATAATTTGTTTGGACCTCAGTGTCATTTTCTTTTAAAATATTCTGTGTAAAACTATTAATGCTCTTTGAATATATGACTTGATATTCTTCACTAGTTTTGAAAGATTCTTAGCCATCATTTTGTTCTTGCTGCATTCTCTCTCTTCTCTTTTCCTTGAACACCAATTACATGCATGTAATATCTTCTCAGATGATCCTTTGTGTTTTTCTATCTGCCTTCTATATTTTACATAGGATCTCCATGTTTAATTCCAAAATTTTTCTTCCAACCTACATTCAACTGTATTAATTTCCTTTTTAATTTCCTAGAGGGTGTGTGTGCTCACTGGAAAGACACACACAGAGAGAGAGGGGGGAGGAAAACACTTCCCATGGGGAATGGCCACTCTGTAATCTCTTCTCCTTTTTGAATTTGGGGCAGGCACACACTCCTGCCATGTTTTTCAAGCTGCCAGGGCTGTGACTCAAACTGGTTGGTCCTCCATGGGTTTTCCAGCTGTGTTAACCACCAGACCACGGGCTGGCCCTAATTTCCTTTTTAGCTATACCTAGTTCTGTAAATCCATCCACTGAGTTCTCTATTTCAATAATAGTACTTTTTAGTTCTAATATTTCCATTTGTTCTTTTGTACATTTTCTAGTTCTTTGACAATATTGTCAGTCTTCTTTTTTTATTATTTTTAAATCTGTTTCTAACAACTCTGTTTTCTGGATTCTCTGACTCTGTTTCTATGATCTATTCTTTGTCTTAGTGTTATCACATGTATTTATCACTTCCTATGCTAAACTAACAAGGTTTTTTTAAATTAAGAAATAGATACTATATTTGAAAAAGAAATTGAGAACAAAAACTAAGGCCTGGTAGAATATTCTCTTCCTCTAAAGAGGAACCATATTTTCCTCCAACACATACATCAGGCAATAGTAATGCAGAATACCATAACCTATTAAGATGATATTAAAACGGGCTTTCCTCCATGTGAGGGTGATCACTGACTTGCTTTGACTCTGAGGGTTTTGTCCTGTAGAATAGCCACTGAAAGTTGTTTGATTTACTTAAGTTATTCCTTCTTGGTGGACTGTGGACTGGACTCCAATTATGTTCTCTATCTCCCATAATTCCATCGAGGCTGAAGATATCTCTGCTCAATATAACAGACTCTCAGGTACATACTGAGTTATCTGGCAGATTCTCCAGAGGAAAAGTTATCCCTAAGACAGAATCACTAGTCTGAATTTCCTTTTTATCTTGGATTTAGCTGGCTTATGAACACCAAAATGTCAGCCAATGTAGTGTAGTTCCAGTTACCATTGTAAAGAGGATTGGATCACATTACCTACTCTTTCATGCATTTAAATTAAAATCCTACATTACTTTTAAATACAGATAAATTAATGCTATGTTTTTCATACACTGTCTTTTGACCTATGAAGAACATTGTCAAAGCCATGTTTCTTAAGAGTATTCCATTCTTGTTTCTATGGATTTTCTTTCAAGATACTGAAATCCATCCTATACATTTCTATTTGATATTTTATTTTTTATTCATAATGTAACATGTGCACATGTGTGTGTGTGTGTGAGAGAGAGAGAGAGGGAGAGAGAGATAGAGGTACACCCTCTCCACACTTTGTCAGATCTTGGGTACTTTTATGCATGCCACTCTTATTTTAAAATATATGCACTGGTTTTACTTTTTTAATTAAAATACATGTCTCTGGATTTGGGGCATCTTCCCTTCTGCAAAAAAAAAAAATCAATATATTGGTGCTTGTCATATCGATGACAGACTTATGTCATGTATGAATTAGATACCAGCTTCTAGTTGAAATTTCTTTCATTTACTCAAAGAGACTTGGCAATTTCATCTACGGTTAATTAGTAAATCATATGTAATTGTACCAGTTCTGTTGAATTGATGAATAATGAACAGCTCTGACCAAATTTGCATATGAACAGAAAAAGCACTAAAAAGCAGTGGTTAAAAAGAAACCTGATGTTCTGTAAATTAAATTGGGAAAAGTATACTTAAAAAAAATCTGTGAAACATACTATTTTTCATGAAACACACTATTTTTCATGATATAGTCCATTCACCCCATTTTTATTAAATAAATGCCTGCACTAAGCTAGGAAGAAGCGTAGACCATGGGATGAGGAAACAGTTACTTTTCTCTAAGCACTGTTTTTGAATATCAGTACTTTAAGAATGTATTATATTATTACTGTTGTTAGGCTTACCATAAAAAGCTTTAGATTATCTATGTAAAAATAAACTATATCAGCAATAAAGGCGTTAATTAAAAACCTCACTTTACCAGATGCCGAAGACAAAGCCTCTGTTCCTGGCACAGATGAATGCTGAGTTCCATCGCTCGGACAGCACAGCTCTGCTGTGTGTTGGTAAAAGCAGCACGCAGGACAATACGGCTACAGCGGATCCTACCACGGCATTTGTTTTTGACACATGTAATAGAAGACAATGGTTTCAGGCATGATTAATATGTTCAGAACCTTTGATGTTTTTAATCTATTGAGTTCATAACTGCCTGAATTCTGGACCTACATTTTAATGGTGACCATTTGGAGCACTTCTATATAAACTTCTTACTTCTGTGATGTGGAATGTTTTGCATGCATAGAAACTACTCACAGCTGCTCGTTTTCTAACAAATATAGGGGTTCCAGAGAAAAAACCAGATCTTTAAATTCTTGGCTAAAATTCAATTTATACTATATACAATTGCACAGAATTTTGGATTGTTTCCTATTCTTCTGCAGCTTTAGGAGTAAAAATTGTGTGATACATTTGATTAATTTGGAGAGCAAAGAGCAAATTAAACAATATCAGACATTTAAATAGTAAATACAATACACAACTGTGGTCAACATTTTATTAGTCACTAATTCAAAGATACATTCAGATAAAACGCATAGAAAACAATGTTAACACACACTTGCATGCATACTTCGATAAAACATATTGTACTCCTTAAAGATGTGCAAGCAAATGTAAATAAGAAATAATAAAATTAAATTAGAAAAAGAAGAAAACAATTAAGCTGACATTGTATTTTTAGAGTGGTAGGAGATTCGGTAACCAAATTAAATAACACAGTGATGAGGAATAAGTTGGAAACTTGTATTGCTGTTAATCTCAAAGAGAGGTGACACTTTGGCCTAATTTTGGTTTCATCAGCATGGCTGTAACAGAGTAGAGCCTGAAGGACCATCCCTATTCCTGCTCTACTCTAGCTAATCCTCTTACATTACCCTTTGGGCGCTGAATACATTACAGCTAATCTACAAACAACAGGAGGATCTATGCAATTTCAGCTTTCAAAAGCAAAGACAGAAAAATATTTCCAGGAGATGACAAGTAAGGAATAATGATCACTAGTGTACAATGACTGCTTTTTAAAATAAAGATGAGACTATATGTTCAGTCGATGGAAAACATGTTTCACTAAGGGAAAACACAGAGACACACAATTTAGTTTGGTCACTAAGCGATATACTTTATTCTTTCACCTAAAATGTTGAAGGCAAAAAGTCCATCTTAGGGAATGTAGCTTTCTTTGACTCAGGTATTATCATTGATGGGAGTAGGTATCAAGAATCTTCCTGTGAGGGTCAGCAGATGGCCTAACAGTTACATCACCGGACTCCCACATAGTTAACTTCAGTTCAAGTCCTGGAACCGGTGGCTTAAACGAATGCTGGGCATGTGTGTATGCATGCCCAAAATGCTGAGGGGAGTATGGAGAAGAGATTGTGGTGTGACCATCTTCCATGGGGGAGAGGTGATTTCTCACTTTCTGCCTTTCTGTCTTGCTCTGTCTCTTTGGTGAGTTCACATGCTCTATAGCAAAAATCTCTCTTTAAAAAAAAAAAGAAAAAAGAAAAAAAGAAAGAAACAACAACAACAACAAACTATTCTTCTTGAGAATACAAGGTTAATCTGCTCGAGAAGAGCTATGAGACAACCTGGTGATGTAGCAGGCACTGCTCAAGAATGCTGAATCCATATGGATGAGCATGGGTTCAGTTCCCTAGTTCACCTCCACACACCAGATATGACAGTCCATGATCCTGGTTGGCTGGGAGGGCTAGAGATAGGGAGGATTTGGTGTTGAACCCTATTGAGGGTACTTGCCTTCCATTCTTTCTTTTTTCTCCTTCATGAGAGAAGTAATCTCTTTAATGAAGGAGTGTTAGCATATGTTAGGCTGAGTTAGTATAGGCTGATTTAGTGTAATCACCCTTGCTTGGATTGTAGGTCGAGTTAGCATATGTTAGGCCGAGTTAACATAGGCTGAGTTAGAATATTCACCACCATGACAGGGTTTCTAGGATGCGGCACAAGAATTCTAGAACAAGCAGGGCACAGGAATTTGCAAATAAACAAGGCACAGAAATTCGCGAATTAACAGAGGATGGGCGGGTCAGGCAGCGCCAGGATGGACAAACCTGGAGGCGCCAAAACAAGTAAGGTTTACCTAACCTTACTTAACTGAGAATTCTTATCTAAATTCAAGTGGGTGATAACAGTTGAACCCTAACTACACATCCCCCCTCCCTTGTGTGCTACATACTATGAAAAGTTACTGATAGTATATCCTGTATTGCCTCCTGAGCTATAAAAGGCCCTTCTACCCTAGGTTCAGGATCCCTGTTGCAACCCGCTGTGTCAGGCATAAACTCGGACCCCAGCTAGCTAGAAAAATAAAAGCCTCTTATGCAGTTGCATGGGCATTGTCTCCTCTGCGTCACTACTAGATAAATCGATCTTTGGACCCTACAGGAGAACTACTCACACTAAATCATATAACTGACATAATAACATTTCCTAACCAAAAAAAAGAAAACTGCCCCAAAACCAAGGATCCACTACTGTTGGATTATCCAGGAGTCCGGATACTCTTCTGCTCTTCTCTGGCTCAGGGATAACTGTACTAGCCTTCAGGTTACAGTGAAAAAGTCAAGACAGATATTCCCTAAGAATCTGAGGATATACAGGTTAATGCATTCCTAGATCATGTTCTTTTCACAGGTTTGTTAGTCATTCGTACTGTTTTTTTCTTCTCTAAATTGTCTGTATCTATTTTGTGGCCAGTTTGTAATGAGAGATTTGGCTTTTTAATTGCTTGTTGATATGTTAGATCTCTTTATATTCATAAAATGTTAAAGAAAAGCCTGGCACAAAGTTGCAAATAATTTTTCTTCATTTACTTTTAGGCTTTTAATAAAGCTTATTATGTTTTGCTCATAGAGCATTTTATGAATTTCCATTTTTTATATGTCCACAACTATTAATCATTTCTTTACAATTTCTGCCTTTGGTGTCATATAAATATTTTCTTGCCACCAAGTTTATATAAGTATTTATATTTTTTTCTATAGAGATAAATACTAATTTCAATTTCCTGAATGTTTTCTCAACTCGGTTATTTACGTGTAACCTTTAAATCTATTTGACATTGTTTTGAATAAAATAAAGTTCAAGTTTAGTTGTTTATTTTTCTTTTTTTTAAGTTTTATTTATGTACTTATTTCTTCTATGAGTAAGAGAGAAAGAAAAACAGCACTCCCAACAGGGCCTTGACACCACTATCCACCCCTAGCTTCAGCTACCCCCAGACTGTGAGTGTGTGCCTGGCATACCCAGGGAGATCTCTGGTTGTGAACTCGGAACCTTCTTTTGTGGGTCAGTCTTGCCACCACTGTGCCACTATCCAGCCTCTTAACCTTTTGTTGCTGTTGTTGTTTTAGGTTTTTGCCATAGGACAGTTAGAAGTAAGAATTAAAGAAACTATGCTATAGGGACCAGCAGATGGTGTAATGGTCATATTGACAGACTCCACGTGATTGACTATGGTTTGAATCCCGGACCTAGTGGTTTGGGACTCACACTGGGCATGTGTACCCAGGATCATGAGAGGAGAGAGGAGGAGAAGGGATTGTGGTGTGGCTCTCCCCTCTGGGCATGATTTTTCACTTTCTGTCTCTCTCTGTCTGTCTCTCCAGAGAGTACATGTGCTTTACAACAAAAATTTCCCTGAAAAGAAAAAAGAAGCAAAGAAAGAAAAAAAAACTATGTTATAGCAAATTTTTTCAGCCATCTATGTACCCTTTAATTTCAGATTATTTATTTATTTATTTATTTATTTATTTATTTATTTATTTATTTATTTATTTATTTATTTATTTATTTATTTATTTATTTATTTATTTATTTATTTATTTATTTATTTATTTATTTATTTATTTATTTATTTATTTATTTATTTATTTATTTATTTATTTATTTATTTATTTTTGAGAGGTTTTGCTATAGGGCGCATGTGCTAGCCAGAAGGACAGAAACAGAGAGACAGAAAATGAGAAATCATCCTCCCCAGGGATGGCCACGCTGCAATCCTTTCTCTTTCATTCTCCTCTTGGGATCTTGGGCCCACATGCACACATGCTCAGTGTGAGTTTAAGCCACCAGGTCTGGGACTCGCACTGTGGTCGACTACATGGGAGTCCAGTGACATAGCCATTATGCCAACTGCTGGTCCCTAATTTCAGAGAATTTAAATGGATGAAAGAGAGCTTAGAAGCCCCTTACCTTTTGACAAATTTTACAAATAGACGAAGGCATCAAAACATCATGGAACACACCAGGCCAGCAGATGGTGTAGTGGCTAAAGTGCAGGACTTCCAGTTGGCCAAATGCAGTTCAAAAAAATCACACCAGGCACGTGTGCATGCAGGCTCATAATCTTGAGAGAAGAATGAAGGAGAAAGGGTTTCAGTGTGATCATCCTCCTGGGGAGGGGGGTGATTTCTCACTTTCCCTGTTTCTCTCTGGCGAGCACATGGCAAAAACTCTAAAAAAAATAAAATAAAATAAACATGAAATATAGATAGCATGATGAAGGCAAGAATTCAGGACTCCTGACTCCCTGATTAATATTACTGTTTTCATTTTGGAATCCACTTCACGCCACCAAAACAATTTTCACAAAAAAATGCTACTTATGCAATAGAAAAATCATCATTGGTTGATTTCCCTTTTCATTTTATTTATTTATTTATGCACACACACCCAGCATGAGTTTCAGGCCATTGGGTCTGAGATGCGAACTGTGGCAGACCATGTGGGAGTTCCTCTTTCATCACAACCCTACTGCTGGTCCCCATGTATAACTTTTAACATGTATGATGTACGGAGTAGAACTATTAATAACCATGAGACTTGAGAAATGTTTTCTCTTCTGGATCCCAATAACAAGACTCTATATAATAAAAGGAACAATCTACCAATCCTATGCGTTCCAGTGTTTTCATAGCATTTTCTTCTTTCATTCATCATTTCTACAATCTATGTTATAGCACATTTATAACCTAAATGTCAATGCATAACCCCAAGTTAAGAAAGAAATTTTCAGTGGCCATAATTACTACACTCGTAGTACACAGAATTTGAAGAAAACAAGTATGGAACTCTTATTTAATCAGCCCTCCCAAAAAAATAAAATCAAAACATGAACATTTTATTGCATTTTTTCAATGTATTTTGCACAGGATTTAAATGTAGTCATAATTACATGTACATAAAATTTTACACCTCGATTTCCTATTTTGGTTTTTCCATAGAATATGCTAATATAAGCATCGTTTGCAAAGACATAGTCTTCTTAAACAACTTTTTAATGACTGCCTTAGAGTCTCTCTACTGAATTTGCATTGTTACATAATTCATTTCTATTGCTAGACATTTGTTTTACTTATTGCTTATAGTTTTTCAGTGTTATAATAATAAGATGAGAATTCATTAGATTTTTTTCTAATACTAAAGATGATTTAGGAAGGATGGCATAAAAGAATATACACTTTTTTAGTTTATTGATGTATACCAAAAATTTGTTTGCAAGGGGAAGTTTTAGAGAGAGGAAAGTAAGAAAAATTTTGTTTCTAAAAGTTCTAATAAGCATGGTTGAGTGCTTCCCATCTTCTCACTTTTCTATTATATTGAATATTAACTATATTTATTTACCTAGTTTCATAAGTAAAATAATTAATGTATTTATTTAAATACTTATGAAGCTGAGCATTTTCTTTGTATTCTATCAGGTGGTGATTTCTCCACATGTTCTTTTCTTTATATCCTTTGGTCTTTGTTGTCTTTGGAGTCATCTCTTAGTTGTACTATTGAAATATATAACAACAAAAATTTCTCATTAATAGTTTGCTATTTAAATTTTGATGTATGGTTCAACTTACATATAGAAATATTGAGTTGTCAGAAAAGTCATGATTCTCTTTTCCTATGTTTTTCTAGGCAGCAATGCATCATGACTTTTCCAACGACCCCAAATTAATAGTGTAAAGAAGCACAATAAACAAGTGGGACTTGTAATGTGCAATCTGAAAGTAACATCAATCCTCTCATTTACCTCCCAACATACACTTATTCAAAACCACACTATAGGAATATTACCTGTTATTCGGGTAAATTTATTGACATGTCCTATTACATTTCTGATCATTCTTGGTAAATAAAAGTCTTCATGTGACTCCTAGTGATAAAAATAACTTCACATAATTCCATGTACTAGTCAAAATTCCGAATTCCCATTTAAGGCTAACACTTCTCTGTTCAGTTCTTCTCTGCTTCAAGAAGCTTGCAAAAGTGAGGGCATACTGATCAGCTTTTTCTCCATTAGTTATGACTTACAAATTCAAAGAAATACTTCAGCAAGGTACTGACTTGAGCCAGATCATCTGAGAAGGAATCTCAGATCTGACTTTTACTAATTCTGTGACCTTGGGGAAATAGATGCTGTTATTAGGTTGCTGTCTGGATCAAGCGAGTTAATAAACAGAAAGTACTTAGAAGAGTGCCTAGAGTATAATAAGGGTTACCTATAAAATATTTCCTAGCCTTTGCCCTTTTAGACATCCTATCTCCTTGATAGCAAGTCATGATACTTACTCCCTCTAAGATGGAGGTAGGTTGTGGGCAGGAGGGGGAGAAATAATGGGCAGGAAACATCAGTAATGCAATTTGGTTTTGATTTACTCTGTCCATCGTAAATGTTTAAAGTTGATCTTTGCTCTCATTGGGGTCTTTCTATGTTCTTCAGTGAACATGTAACTAAGGACCTCTCACAATACTTCCCTGGAAGTAGAGCAAAGTGCATCTTGCCAGCATGATCCTCACACAGCTTCTGCACATTCAACATTAATCCCAGCATTTTCTTTCATGATCTCATTGTTTTGTTTTTGTTTTTGTTTTTGTTTTTGGGGGGTTGAGGTTGTTTTTTGCCAGAGGGTGCATGCGCTTTCTGAAGAGTAAGAAACATAAAGAGAAAGTAAAAAACACACTCCATGGGGGAATGACCACACTGCAATCCCTTCTCCTCCCTCCGTTTGGGACTTTGGGAATGTACTTACATGCACCTGGCACGCATCGCTAGTCACAGGGTCCAGGACCCAAATAGCACAGTAAGCCATGAGGTCTCCAGCTGCTCCAACCATCACACTGTGGACCACCTTGCCCTTCCTTTGTACCCTTTATGGAGAAATTATAAGGATTATTGTGTACTTGCTTGAAAATTTTGCTTGCTTTTTAATCATCACACACAAAATAAATACATTTGACCTGTTCACAAAGAGACTCCAAAAGCCATAAGGTAGACCTCTGATATGTTTTTTTTGTTATTACCACAGAGCACATTATTCAGCTATTGGTCTTTAGACATTTTGTCCAACATGTGTCACTGAGTAGTCCACCTGTTGTTCCCAAATTACAAAGGCTGTGTCTGCTGTCAAATTGTTCATGCTGATACCCTTCTTTCTTGATTCGAATTGAACAGAAAGAATCTCTAACTGCTCCACTATACTATGATGAGGGTGGAATGAGAGAGTTCTACAGCACAAATCCTCCTCAAAAAATTCTGAATTTTCCAACTCTTCTCTTAGTCACATGTATGTGAGAAGTACATGCTCAGATAAAGGTCACAATTTTGGAAGGCCTCTTCTGCTATCCCTTCTTATGTGCCTAGCACCTCAACTGAAATACAGAGATAATTAGCTTCTGTTGTCTTGGGGGGAGGGGTGTCACAGCAAAAAAAAAAAAATAGAAACCTTATTTAGCATATTCTTACATGCGTAATTAAATTTCTAGTAGGGCCATCCCATAACTTACTGGTTTAAGAGAGCCAGGTCTCACTTGGATGAACATGTTTCTAAACCCAGCCTGTCAGATTAAAAACCACTCTAGGAAAAGCATTAATGGCACAAAGAGGTGTGGTATTATCTGTTGAAGATGTTTCGTGGTTTTATCGACGGTGCTGGGGAGAAGTGTTCACATGTTGAAATATCCATTTTGTAAGACAAAGAATAATGTGATTGAATGTATGGAAGAAAATGAAATGAAAAAATAAATTAAAAAATAAAAAAACACTCTAGGCCAGAGTGTGTATGTGCCCCAAATCTTGACAGGATGGAGAAATGGAGGAAAAAGGAGTGTGGTCTGACCATATCCCATTGGAAATTACTTTTTCCTTTCTCTCTTTCTTTCTGCTTTTCTACTACTGGTGATCACACATGTTCTCTGGCATTAAAAAGCAATTTAAACTTAATTTATAATTAGATATGTACATTAAGTTGCAGAACTATTTTTAAAGAATATAATAAATATATAGACTATTTACCTGATATTTATTAAGTATCTTCTATTTTCTATGACCAAGTAATAAGCAGAATTGGAATAAAATAACTAACATTTATTGTACTATTTTATGCCTTGTAAGGTAGGACACTATACCTACTCTAAAGAAAACAACCTCTGAGCTCCTTTGACAAGGCATTGCTATGTTGCTGACCTAGACAGAATACTGTTCCAGGTCCATCAGCATGAGGAGCTGCCAATGCTACTACTTACTCCACATATGACACCTTTGTATTTGCTATGACCAAACAGAACTGTGAGGCATAAACTTCTTGAAGAGATCATAGATAAGGATACAGGTATTGTATCCTTTTGACATTTGCATTGATGATAAGTAATCAGTTATTCAGAACCTTGAAAAACAGTAGGACTGACATTCATACAACTGCTTTGCTGAAATGGGAATGGCATGGCTGTGGTTTCGTTTAGGACGGTGGACTTCGGCAGACCTGCCGTATGTCAAATTTACTGAGCAATGTGATTGGATGAAAAAAAAAAAACACTGAGTCAAAGCTCACACCACCATTTAATCACCATCTTATGAATAAATGTTTGTAGCTACTTGAATGAAGTATGTACAAGCTAGAATATGTAAACTACACATTAATATTTTGTATATAGACATTCACTGTTCATTCTTCTAGTTATTTATGGACGTCACAAGAATGATTATTCATCCCTCAACCTCAAACTAAACTAAATCACAATTTAAATCAAAGAAATTTTCATTTTATCACGAACTTATTGCTGGCAAGTGTCTTAAACAAAGAAGGTTAATCCTTTAAATCATTAGATACTAATCAAATGAATGAATTAAATTTCTCTGCCATCACTCCCACCCTTCAAAAATGCATGTGTTGAACTAAATTTATCTAACACTATCCTTACCCTCCACAACAGCATTTTCTGTCCTCTGAAAAACCTAAACTATTTCTCCTGAAATTTTTGAATTATTTTTATTGCTTTATTCAAGGAATGTTCTCGGATAATTATAGTTTTAAAATGAATTCAATCTTAAGGAAATGTCATTCATTCATTTCTTATGTTACTCACCCCTACTAACAGCTAAAATTTATACTATGACTGTCTCTGTTGTCATTTGCCTGAGGAAAAGAGAGCAACACCTATTTCAAACTCCTTGCCTTCATACACAACAAAAAACACCTGAAAGTCAGAGTAAATAATATGTTTGTGTGGAACCAGCCAATGGTGCAATGGTTATATCACTGGATTCTCACATGGTCCACTGCAGTTAAAGTCCTAAAGTCAGCATCTTGAAACTCACACCAGGTGTGTGTGCATTCATGCCCAGAGTCCCGAGAGGAGAATGAAAGAGAAGAGACTGTGTGGCATGACCATCCCTGATGGAAGTGATTTCTCACTTTCTCTCTTTCTGGCAAGCACAAACGACTATAGCTATTTGCTATAGCTCATGTACTAGAGGGTGCATGAGCTTGCCAGGAAGTGGGAGAGAGAGAGGAAAAAGAGAAAGCATTCCCTTCTGGGAAATGGTCACACTGAAATCCCTTCTCCTCCATTTCTTCATCTCTTTATTTATTTATTTTTTTTTTGAGATGATTTTGCCATAGGGCACATGTGGTCACCAAAAAGATAGAGACAGAGAGACAGAAAATGAGAAATCACCCCCCCGGGGGGTGTGTGGCCATGCTGCGAGGGGATGACCACTCGCAATTCCTTCTCCTTCATTCTCCTCTTGGGATCTTGGGCACGCACGCATATGCACCCAACGTGAGCTTAAGCCACTGGGTCTAGGACTCGAACCACGGTCGGTTACATGGGAGTCCAGCAACATAGCCATTACACCAACTGCTGGTCCCAATCTATTTTTCCTTTTGTGATTTTTTTGGGCACAATGCACAGGTACTTGGCATGTTTCTCAAGCTATTGGTCTGGGACTTCAACCACACCATCAGCCATGTGGAATCCAGCTGCCTTCACCACCAGGTCTTAAAGTCAACCCTAAAATGACCTTTTTCAGTGAAGAAAACTTGCATTGGTTATGCACTTTATAACCAAAGGGGTATGGGGAAGGAAATAACACAAGAGAAAAGTCACTAAAATGAATGAAATACACATTCACGGGGAGAAAAATAAAACTAAAAGTTTTACTGACTGAAGAAAATGTTGAAGAGTCATGTACTCAATCGTGTGGTATTTTGAATACTAAAGAGTTTCTGGAAAGTACAGTGAGGGCCTAGCCATGGTGGCACAGTCAGTAGAATGTTACTGTAGTATGGTAGAACCACATGCAAGGCCTCAGTTTGGAGCCCAAGTCAAAGTGAACATGCTGGGCACACCTGCTCACAACTGTCATCCTGGCTATTTGGGAAGCTGAGGAGAGGATCGTGGGTAGAATGGATAGATCCTCTCAAGAGTACCTGTCTTTCTCTCTGCTTCCACAATGATTTTTTAATGTACTTAAATAAAAAAAACAAAAATACAATTTTTGAAATGTTATTTCAATAAAAAAAATAGATCAATGAAAAAAAGAATTGCTTCTTTGCTTCTGACCATTGTCAAAAACGTATTTCATAATCGTAAAAGAAATTACTCATGGTGGGTACTAGAGCTATTGACATAATGGAGTTTGGAAATTTACTGCATAATAAAGAAAACTTATTATTCTGAGGTAGATATCCTTCTACATATAAAAGGGGAGCTGACATGAAATAATTCAAGGGTAGAAGCTAGCAAGTGGCATAGTGGCTAAGGCACTGGACTCCCACAAGACAGACCACTGTTTGAGTTCTGGACCCGGCAGCTTGAAAATCACGCCGGGTGCATGTGCATGTGTGCATGCCCACAAACCCCTAAAGAAGGATGGAGAAGGGATTATGGTGTGGCTATCTTCCCTGGGGAGGATTTCTCACTTTCCGTCTCTCTGTCTCTCCAGAGAGTGCACATGCCCTATGGCAAAACCTCTTTAAAAAAAATAACAATAATAATAAAATGTGAATTTTTTTCCTAAAAAATAATTTAATAAATGTATAGAATGCAAACTTATGTTCACCTTATCTTTTTAAGTGTGTTTATTTCTTCCATGAACTAAAGAGACACAGAGAGAAAGACAGAAAGAGAAATGGCACCTCCAACAAGATTGTGGTGTCATAGTCCACCCTCAGCTTCAGCCAGCCCCAGATCATGGGTATGTGCATGCCCCACGTACCAGGAGATCACCAGACATGAACTCAGAACTTCACATGTTTGTCCTCATGAAACAAGGCATTGTATTGTTTCAACACTGTCTAGCCCTTTAAATAAAAGCCATACTGATGCTTTTTCTCTTCAAAATTCTTTTTTTAATGCTAGAAGGTGCTTACACACATATGAGAGAGAGACTGAGAGATAGACAGAAAGAGAGAGAGATAAAGCACTCCCAAACTAGGCCTGGTCATACGACAATCTTTTTTCCCTGTTTCTTCATTTTGTCGGCATCCTGAGTATGTGCATACATGTCTTATGTTTTTCAAGCCACCAGGACCAGATTTTCAAACCATAGTCAGCCATTTGGAATCCAGCTCCCTTATCTGCTAATGTACAGGGAAGGCCCAAAATACATTTTTAAAATTTTATTATTTAACTAGAGTTTACTGTAGAGAGAAACATCTAAGTTTGTAACAGGTGAAAGATTTTTTTTTTTTTGTAGACGTTTTAGCTATAGGGTGGGTGCGCTTGCCAGAAAGAAAGAGAGAGAGACAGAAAGCAAGAAATCACCACCCAAGGGAGATGGCCACACCACAATCCCTTCTCCTCCATTCTCCTTTCTGGATCTTGGGCACGCACGCCCATGTGCCCGGCGTGAGTTTAATCGACCAGGTTCAGGACTTGAACCGTGGTCAACTACATGGGAATCCAGCGACATAGCCATTACACAAACTGCTGGTCCCAAAAGATTTTTTAAAGTATATAATATTCTGTTTTATAAATTTAAAGTTTATCTCAGCAAATGTAAGAAAAAATTATCAACTATTTTATTAAAATATGTCATTAATATTAAAAAGTCTAGTGATCTGCCTTAAAATAAAGTTCTAGAAAATGCATTTTTTAACAGAATTTCAAATGAAATAACACTTCAATCTCTACTATTACAATACTAAAATTGCTTTCTAGGAGCCAGCAGGTGGCATGGAGATCAAGGAGTCTGAGTCCTTGGCCAACTGCGCAGTTTGAGTCACAGACCCAGTGGCTTGAGAATGACACCAGGTGCATGCGTGTGTGTACACAAAATCCCAAGAGGAGAATGGAGGAAAAGGGATTGTGGCATAGCCATCTCCCTAGGAGATGACCTCTCTCTCTCTCTCTCTCCCCCTCCTTTCCCTGTCTCTTGGGTGTACACATGTGCACTAGAGCAAAAAATAAAAAGTAAATAAAAATTAAAACGAATTGTTTTTCTGACTAGACTAAATCTTAAATGGTCCTCTAAAGCCTATTTAATAATTTTTATTTTGAGCACATTTAACATCTAAGTAGAATGAAATTATTTTGGCCTTTAAAAATTACTTGGAAAGGGAAAGAAAGTTATCTCTCTATTTAAACGTAAGACCCTCAAAAACCTTTAAAAAGTTCAGTGACACCTTAGTTAATCATAGATCAACTAAATAGAACATAAATTATGTTTATAAGATTTTCAGGGAGAAAAATGGATATAAGATAAACTTGAAGTGTAGCAAAAATATGAGCTATGTAAGGTTTGGTTCAGATTAAAGTGCATCACATATATCTTCTCTATCTATAGTGTATTGATAATTGATACTTAAATTAAAAGCCTGAATTCTTCAAAATCAAAGGATGCCTGCATTATCTTCGCTTCATTCCTTTTATTAGGGAAGAAAGTGGACTAGTAAAATTTCAGAACATTTAAAATGTACAGTTTCTGCACAGAAAATTCTCAGTTCACCAAAAAAAGGAATTTAAATGAACATTTTATCCCTTAAAAATTCTCATTAACTAAGGCTATATTATGTTAGAGCTTAACTTTGAAATATCACAATTAAAATTTGTACTTGTATTGAAAGAATAAAGTCTTGATTATTGAGTCCTAAATATTCTTCCACTTCCCATTTATATATTTTTTTGATTTTTAACATTGTAGTGTCCACTAAACAAGCCTGTGAAGAAAGGCTATCAAGTATACTCTTTAGATAATCAGGAGCCCAGTGCAGCTGTTAGGCCATCAACATGGGCAACATACTGCATAGGTCTAGAAAGACTCTCAGTCACTCCATACACCTCTAGTCTCTCTTGACATTCTTCCAGTCTCTATAGTAACAAATGAGAGAACCAATAACCTTTTTAACTTTTTACTCTATCTCAATCTTGAATTTCTAAATTGTTAGTTATCATCCACTTTGAATTGAAAATCAGATAATCAAAATTCTTCAAGCTCAGTTGTAAACAATTAGATTTAAAATGAGATTTTATGGTAATTTTTAAAATTCTTAAACTTTTATTTTAGAATAATTTTTTATTTATAGAAAAGTTACAAAGATAGCACAAAATATCACATACCAACTACCACTCAGTCTAAAACCTTACTGAGCACCACAGCAAACCTCACTGACACCCACACTACCATTCACTTTACACAAAGCACATCCCACTTTAAGCCACTGCACACTGCACCGTAACAGGCAGCACATTTCATTGAGACCACCGTACACATCCCTGAAAACCACCACACAAACCTGAGATACACAGCACACCCAACTCAGTCTCAACCCTCACTGAGACCCACAGAAATCCTCACTGATACCCACAGTACCATTAACAAAACTCAAAGCACAACTCGATTTAAGCCACCACACACCAGATTGCAACAGGAATCGCACATCATTGAGACCACCACACACATCCCTGAAAACCACCACAGAAACCTGAGACCTACAGCACACCCTACTCAGACTCAAACCTCACTGAGTCTCACAGAAAACTTACTGACAACCACAGTACCATACACTGGACACATTAAGCCACCACACACCCCCCACTGCAAAAGGCAGCACACCTTATTGAGACAATCGCACACATCCCTGAAGCCCACTGCAAAAACCTCAGCACCACAGCACACCACACTAATCTAAAAACTCACTGAGACCCACAGCAATCTTCACTGTCACCCACAGTACCATTCACTGGGCTCAATGCAAACCCCATTTTAAGCCACTGTACACCCCACTGTGACAGACAGCACACCTCATTGAGACCACTTCACACATCCCTTAAACCCACAGTACAAACCTGAAATCAACAGCAGGCCCCACTAAGCCTAAAACCACAGGAAACCTCGCTGACACACACAGCACCATTCAGATACCAAAGCACATTCCACTTTAAATCACAGCACACCCCACTGCGACAGGCAGCACACCTCATGGAGACCATCTAGTTCTACGATTAACATCTTATATGACAGTGGTACATTTGTCAAAACAAGAAATTAACATAGGTACATTATTATTAGCCAAACTCTAGACTATATTGGGCTTTCATCAGTATTTATGAGAATGTCCTCTTTTTTCTCCAGGATCCAATTCTGGGTACCACATTGTGTTTAGTCATTAATCTCCTGAACGTCCTCTGATCTGTGACAATGAAAGTTTGTGGTATTTCCAGAACTCAGAAGTTGAGCCAAATTCAAGTGCTTTGCAACAATGTCTTCTTGAGCTATTCAAAGGTGTTGTTTCTTGTTAGTTTACTGCATCTGAGAATTTTGATATTGTTAAATTAATGCATATAGAAGAGCAAGCTATTACTTTATGTGCTGTGCTGCTCATTGGCAAACCCATTAATTTCATCAGAATAGTTTCTATGAATGCCTTTCAAATAGAAAACAATAATCTCCAAATAGGTTGTTTACTTTTATATTTTTGGCAATATATTTATTTAGAGATAATCAAATTTTAAAATGTGTCCAACTGTATGTTTTAATGGGAAGAAAAAAGTACATAAAGAAAAATATAGAATCTAAGTTAGAATTACTGATAACCCAGCATATAATAACACTAGGCAAAAATGGCCTAAAATTGGAATGATGTTCATTTTTACTCAAATTCAGACTATCCATGTAAATGCTCTCAAAGTTGAAACCTATGCCACATGGCAAAAATTTGACCAACTTGGGAGCAGGCAACCAGCCAGACCAGCAGATGGACATGAGAGGATCCAGCCAGGGATACACTTGTTTCATGCCAAGCAGCTGTGAGGTATATATTAAGATCATTATTCCCTGATGAGAAATTCAAAACATCTGTCTATTTGGGGCTGCTGTTTCACCAGCTGGAAGCTTGTAACAACTACTAAAGTAATCCATACTTGAATGGCTTTCTAGATTATCAAATAGAATCTTTCATGGTTGAATGTTAAGATGAAGATGATTAGTCTTATTCTAGACATCTTTTCCCAAAAGAGTTCTAAAGATAATACTGAATGCAATTTAAAATTGATTTACTTATTTGCATCAGTGTAATATTGTGCTTTGGTTAATATAATGACTGAATGATTTCTGCTAACGAAAACTATGAAAGTAAGTACATTGAAAATCTGACATAACAATAATAGATAACTAAGTGCACATATTTCTTAGAGCATTTCTCAATATATCTATAAAATCCCATGGTTTTAGGACCCACCAATTTACCAAATCCACCAAATTAATTAGGGACATCCAGCTATAACCATGTTTTTGTACTCCACTCCAAATAATATAGTTATGACTACAGGGAGGACAAGTGAGGTTGAGAATCTATCAGGTCCCCAAAATCTAATAACTTATCTAGCCCTGAGCACCCTGAGAACAAAGTGATATGCTGTCTTCCTCTATTATTTCCAATATTTAAATAAGGGGGAAATAGATACATAACATCCTTTAGGAAATCATTTACTGGATTTAATTTAATAAATTCAGTAAATTCATATATTTCCAGTTTTACTGAGGTATATTAACAAAATAAATTGTACATATTTAAGGCATGCAACATGATGTTTTTATATACATATTGACTGAAATATCTAAGACACTGAAGCTAATTAAATTCATCACTCTCTATAGTAACCATCACATGAGTGTGTGTGGTAATAACCTTTAAGATCTACTCTCCTAAATATTTTGAGTATACAATATGTTATTTTTACCTATACTTACCATGTTATACATGACATCTTCAGAACTTATTCATCTTATAACTGAAAGTTTGTACCCTCTGAACATTTTTCCCATTACCTCAGATTTCTTCAGATTGCACGTGCAAGTTCATGCAATACTTGTCTTTCTGTGTCTAGCTTATTTCATCTAACACAATGTCCTCCAGATTCATCCATGTTGTCACAATGGGCAGGATTCCCCTCTTTTTAATGTGAAATAATATTACATTGTGTTTATATATATATCACTATTTATTTCTAGGTATCTTACAATTTTTGTGGCCATTGTTAATGGGATCATTTTCTTTAATTCTACTTCAGTTCGTTCATTGTTGGTGTATAGAAATGCTAAAGATTTTTGTATGTTGATTTCGTATCCTGTCACTTTACTGTATTCATTTATCATTTCCTGGAGTTTTTTGGTTGTTTTGGGTTTTCTTGCTCTGTGTGTGTGTGTGTGTGTGTGTGTATTCTTTTTATATTTTTTATCAATCATGTCATCTGCAAATAGAGAGAATTTCATTTCTTTTCCTATTTGAATGCCTTTTATTTTACTCTCATTTAATTGCATTGGATAGGACTTCCAGTACTAGGTTGAAAGTGGGCAACTTTAACATGTTCCAGTTTTTAGTGGAAAGGTTTTCAGCTTTTCTCCATTCAGTATGATGTTAGCTATCGGTTTTTTATATGTGGCTTTTATTGTATTGAGAAATATCTTTTATGCCAATTTTGTTTAGAGTCATAATCATGAAGGGATGCTGTATTTTACCAAATGCTTTTTCAGCATCAATTGATATGATCATATGGCTTTTCATCTTTCCTTTTGTTAATATGAGGTATCATATTTATTATTTAACAAATATTGAACCACCCTTGTATCCTTGGAATATATAAAAGCAGCAAGAGCAACTGTGGATACTACAAACAATGTGGGAGGAGGATGGACAATGGGGGCAAAGAGGGTACAAATCAAAGGAGAAAAATGATGTATATGGTAAATATCTGTGATTGTCATGTACTATATACATGCTTTGAAAAACTGTATTGTGCACTACAGAGCTATTAATAAACAATGATGTAAATAAAATTTTAAAACAAAAGAAGAGCAAGTCTGGATCCAGAAGACAGGGCTCTTGAGGATCTAGCCAACAAGTTTGTGACCAAGAGCACAGAAGGACGTCCCATGAAAGGCAGCGCTCACTTTGCACAGGTGATAAAGCAGGGCTGAGGACTGGCCACAGGATTGCTTCAGGATCCACACTCAGGTCCATAGTGTGTGCACCTATGACCAGGACACAGAATGATTGCCGCTCTTCTTTGGTTCTTTGATAGGAGAGGGCTAGTTGCAAGATCACAGCCAAATGGGGCTGGAGCCAAGTCTGTAGGAAGACAGGGCTATTTAGAGATCTCAAACCCCTAAGAATTATTGCCAAAGAGCCTGCTACCTGGGAATGGGTCCGCTTTCAAAAATACCTTTCTAGATCTTGGGCTTCACAGGGTCTTGCAACCTTCTACCAGAATCTGAAATCTCCCACAAAGGTACTTTTGTCTGTAGATAATTGTCAAATTATTCTTGCTGAGAGAAAATTCAAGTCGCTGATTTTACTGACATACCTAAATTCAGTCTTAATATTTTTGGATTACTATGTAATGTTACAAATTCTTCTCATACTACATTCAGTGATCTTTGATTTGAGGCTTGAGGTCATATGAGCCTACAACAACTATTTTCTTCCCATAAGCTGGCAAGTGATTTGGTGAGTGACAGTGTAAAGCTAATAAGGATATTCATATTAGATTTAGCAGCTTCCTAATACTGGTGTCTGTGCCATCCCTTTATTGCTTCAGTCATGATTCAGCTGCACTTCTTAGATGCAATTAAGTCCTTCATCTCTAGTCTTCATCACTGATAGCCAACTATTCCAGCATCAAAAACAATACTTTTCCAGGCTTCTTAGGCTGTGTGGCAATATTAAGATGATGCATGATGAAAAAAGTAGAAAAGGTGAAAGTAGAAAATACACAACCCTCTTTCCTCTTACTTATACTTACTACATCTCTGATGCAGATCCCACACTCACCTCCATAGGCAAAACAATAGGTAAAAACATTCAGGACTAATAGAAAGATCTGTGTTCTCACTGAGAGCTGCATAGCTATAAATTGAAAGCCTTGCAGAGCCATTCAGCTCTGTTGCTAAGTGGATATTTCCACACTCAGGATACAATCTTTATAAGACATGGCAGAGTCTGGTGAGTAAGACAACGTAAGTAATAACTTACTAAATTTAGGTAGGGTGAGCACAGCCCATGCATGCCTATATTTCAAAGCAGACAAGCTAGAATTTCAGGGACGATAACATGCCTTGCAGGGACCTGATGAGATGAGTTAACAGAATAAAGGTGAGATTCAGATGAGATCCAGGGAAGCTGGAACTGTGAAAATCTACCCACAATAGCAGAGTTATAGCAAGAAAGCAGCTATTTCAGGGGTAGATATTTTCAAGTTTGATTTGCAATGCTGGTTAGCAAATGGTTGGATTCTTCAAGGTTCATACTCAGTTATTAACTGGACAGTTTTAGGTTCTAGTCAGAAGACTTAAAAATCACAAAATAAATATGATTAGGCATGGAAGATGTAAACTCAATTCAGACCTAAATTATGTTGGGACTAAGGGAATTATCTCAGGATGAATCCAATCATAATTCCTATACTTACAGTTGAAAAGATTAACTTATTTTAAAAATCTAAAATTGAAAATGAGACTCACTCCCAGGGAAGACCAACCATTAACAAATTCAGTTCTAATCCCAGATCCTCTGGCCAGTCAAGCACAACATTGTGTTGCAGTGGGATTGCAGGTATATTACAAAACATCAGTATTTGTCCTGAAAGAATCCCAAAAAGAACGTAAAGGGAGAATCTGATATGGGACAATGGAAAATTTAAGAAAAAAATTCCTTTCAGAAACTTAAAAATGTATTAATGTAGGTATAAAATACTGACATTGTAAGTAACAATGGTCTAGCTGCTATGCTGAGGGTCAAGAATCTTCTCTATGTCCTACAAAGTAGCCTGAATAGATCAAGACAGAGACTTGGGACCAGCAGTTAGCATAATGGTTATGTCGCTGGACTCCAACGTAGTCGACCATGATTCAAGTCCTAGACCCGGTGGCTTAAACCAACGCTGGGCACGTGTGCGTGTGTGCCCAAGATCCCAAGAGGGGAATGGAGGAGAAGGGATTGCGGCATGGCCATCCCCCCTGGGGGGTGATTTCTCGCTTTCTATCTCTCTGTCTCTCTCTGTCTGTCTGGCGAGCATACATGCCCTATAGCAAAAACCTCTCAAA
>NW_006160213.1:67045-101812 GCF_000334495.1 Tupaia belangeri chinensis
GATTTCTTGCTTTCTATCTCTCTGTCTGTCTCTCTCTGTCTTTCTGGTGAGTGCATGTGCCCTATAGCAAAAACCTCTCCAAAAAAAGAAAAGAAAAGATCAAGACAGAGCCTCAGGTCTTAGACCACTAGATTGGCATTCTAATGGAAAAAATATATTAAACAACAACAAAGAACTCCAGAAGAGCAATACAAGCTAGAAACCAGAGGACTAAGATGATGATCATAATACAAAACTTAAAGCTGAATTCCATATAGATGAACATTCAGAAACTCTTAAGCTAATGGTTTTAGAAATTTGGTAGAGCTATATTGAAAACTGAAAGTAGCTCTCTTATCTTAGTTGGGAAAAGCAGCAGATTATAAAGGTTTTAACTGGCTAGGGTTTAATATTTAATATCATAATCATAATAATTATAGACACAATAATAGGCACACATTTTTTTCCCAAAGCTTTGGCTATGATTTGGGTCAAGATGCCATCACTGAGTGAGTTCTATACTTAATACGTGGTGCACAAGTCTGGTGGGCACTGTAGTGCTGTACGACATTGTAAGACATAGTTATAATTAGAAAACTCAGTAGAGTTTGAAAAAAAATAGTGAAAAGAATTATGCAGTAGAACATCTGGCATACTGCACTTTTTAAAACTTTATGAACAATTAGATATAAGAAAAGTTAAGGTGTGAAAACTCACTTTGCAAAACCATTTCTTTTTTATTTAAATTTATTTATTTAAATTCATTCACTGTACATCATTACAGCATACAAAATGAGATTTTCCCATCCAAAACCATTTCTACACATTAAAAAAAATACAACTTAACCCCGTTTTTTAAAATGTCTATTTCTACCCATCATTCTAAGAATATGTGAATTGTTCAGTATGAGATGCCTTTGATTATATCTTTGAGTCATTCAGAAACACAGTATTTTAAAACCTATACATTTAAATTGAATTTAAAAAAAGAATGAAACCTTGGGACCAGCAGGTGGCATGGTGATTAAGGGCACTGAACTTTCACATGGCCAGGTTTGCTTTCTCACTTTCTCTCTCTCTCTCTCTTACTCTATCTCTGGTCATATTTTAAAATAAATAAATAAGTAAGGCTAAATTAAAAAAATATTTAAAAACAAAACCTCTGGCTTTGTATAAGGACTTGTATAAGTTTTCACAATTAAAGTATCCCCACTAGTGGAACTGTTTGACACTATTGGAAAATGACTGCCTCACCAAACATTGCCTGTTGCACAAATTCAGGATATCACTATTTCTAATATAACTAGATCACTGCTGGGAATAAGGTGCCTTCTTGTTTTTGTTTTAGTTTTTGTTTTTTTTGAGCCGGGTCTATCTCGTACATTTTTTTCACCTAAATCTCTTATTGGTTTATTTCCTCTAGGTTGTGGAGAATAATCTGTTTGAACATCCCAACACCCATTTTTTATCACACTCTTTGGCTATTTGACACTATAGTTTCAGTTCTGAATTCCAACACTGTCAGGCTTAATACGTGATAGATTCCTAAAGAAATGAGAAAGTGTGGCCAGCAGGTGGCATGGTGATTAAAGCATTGGACTCCCACATAGCCAACTGTGGTTTGAGTCCTGGACCTGATGGCTTGCATTCTCACTTCCTCTCTCTCTCAAACCTCTCTCTCTCTCATAAGCACACGTGCCCTAAAGCAAATTAAAATATGATAATAATAAATAAATAAAATAAAATAAATCTTTTTAAAAATGAATAAAACTACCTTCCTAATGAAAGAAAAGTAATATTGCATATATATACACACATACACATATTTGTATATATAACTCATAAAATAGAAACTTTTATACATATGTATGTATAACATTTATAAATTTTACCTATTGACAGTTGCATTTCTACAAAGTGAAGGAGTAACTATGTATGCAAATTCAATGTAGTTATTATTTTAATAAGCAGATTTACTGTTTTACCTGCCATTGGTGCTAAGCCTCTCTATAGAATAGTTATTTTAGCACTACCAATTTAAACAAGCTAGTACATTTGTTCAAATAGAATTCCAAGTAGAATTTCTTGTACCCATCAATGACAGAATGTGTAGAAAAATGTTTTAATAGCTCGGAGAATTTCTATGTCATCTTGACTTTTATGTCTCCAGATTCTATTATTCTGTCTTTCAGATTGCTTTGCTTATTTCTGAAAACTTATTGCAGTATACTAAATAAATTTAGTGGCTTAGCTAGGCTTGAGAGAGCTATTCTTACCACCTTCTCTCATCTTATCTTAATTCTTTAGGGGTTGACTACACTTATTCATTGCTAAGTTATTATCAGGGGATTTTCACCTTTTCCAAGGGATATCAAGATATGCATTTTATGAGATGTCGACAGCAATAATGAGAATTACTGGTATTTTATTACTGCATAACTTCTATAGTGATTATATTGCTTCTAATTATTATTCTGAGTATAACCTTTCATTCAAATTTCCTTTTTATTGCATAATGTTCTTTTAAATATACAAATTGGATTAATATTCTGTTCTACAGTTTTATCCTATAGTCAAAATTCAATAAATTATGATCTAACATGTATTTTTTCCTTTTTCCATCTAGCCAGTTTTCTTTTGTAAATTCTTGGTAATTCAGTGCCTTCAGAAGATGAGCAAGGTAAGGATTAAAACTAACTGCTTCTCTAGAAACAGTGTGAGTAAGATGGGGGTTACCTCTTGTTTAAAAGTTTTCTAAAATTCAGCAGTGAGGCCATCGGGACCTGGACTTTTCTTTGTTGGGAGGTTATTTATCACTGATTCAATCTCTCTCATCCTACTCACATTGTTTCTAGAGATCCAAAAGGAAGGAACCCTTCCAAACTCATTCTATGAAACCCCCATTACCCTCATTCCCAAAATGGATAAGGATATGACAAAAGAAAAACTACAGACCTATATCTCTGGTGAATATAGATGCAAAAATTCTCAACAAGATACTTGCTAACTGTATTCAACAGCATATAAAAAAGAGTATTTATCATGACCAGGTAGGCTTTATGCCAAGGATGGTTTAACATACGCAAAACCACAAATGTAATACATCATATTAACAGAAAGAGTGATAAAAACCATATGATCATTTAAATTGATGTGGGAAAAGCGTTTGACTAAATACAACATCCTTCCATGCTTAAAGCACTCAATAAAATTGGCATAGAAGAATAATTTCTCAGCATAATAAAAGCTATCTATGAAAAATCTATAGCTAACATTATACTGAATGGGGAAAGCTAAAAACTGGTACAAGACAAGGCTGCCCACTTTCTCCACTCCTATACAATATCGTACTGCAAGTCCTAGAGAATGCAATCAAACAAGAGAAGGAAATAAAAGAAATTCCAATAACGAAAGAAGAACTGAAATTATCTTTGTTTGCAGATGACATGATTGTTTACATATAAGACCAAATAGTATTAAAAAAATAAAAAACCTCCTTGAATTAATAAATGCATACAGTAAAGTGGCAGGATACAAAAATAACTTACAAAAATCTACAGCATGTCGATATACAAACAAGCAGAGACAGAACTGAAGAAAGTAATCTCATTTACCATAGTCACAAGGAGTATAAGTACTTTGAAAGAAAATTAACCAAGGAAGTCAAAGACCTCTATAAGGAAAACTACAAAAACCTTAAAAAGGAAACCAAAAAAGTGGAAGGACATCCCATGATCCTGGATTGGTAGAATCAATATAATCAAAATGGCAATCAAAGAATTTGTTTGGAATCATAAAAGAACACATATTGCCGAAGCCATTCTGCACAAGAAAAGTGGAGTAGGGAGCATCTCATTTCCTGACCCCATAATATGTTACAAAGCTGTGATAATCAAAACAACATGGTGTTGGCACAAAAACAGACATGAGGACCAATAGAACAGAGCAGAAACCCCAGAAATAACCGCCAACATACAGCCAACTTAACTTTGACAAAGGGTACCAGTCAATACAGTGGAAAAAAGGAAAATCTCTTTAGTGTACAGTGCTGGAAAAACTGAGTATCCAACTGCAGAAAGATGAATCTGAACCCCTATCTGTCACCATTAGCAAAAATTAAAGTGGACCAAAGATCTAAGCCTAAGATTGCAAACTATGAAACACTGGGGAAAATCTGGGAGACATTGGGGTAGGCAAAGACTTCTTAAGTAAGAACCCCAAAGCACAGACAATAATCCCCAAAATAGACAGATGAGATTACATCAGATTAAGAAGTTTCTGCACAGCAAAGGACACCATAATTAGAGAGAATCAACCCTCGGAATGGGAGAGAATTTTTCTTAACTGTGCCTCAGGTAAAGGACTGATAACCAGAAAACACAGGGAACTCAAGCAGCTTATCTGGAAGAAAATGATCAACCCAACTAAACCATGGGAAAATGAGCTGAATAAAAAACTCTCTAAGGAAGACATACAAACAGTCGAAAAGCATATGAAGAAATGGTCAACATCCCTCATCATAAGGAAAATGCAGACCAAAACCACAATGAGATACTACCGAACCCCAGTCAGCATAGCAAAAATTTAAAAATAAAATAAAATAAAATAAAAGATAAGTGCTGGAGGGGATGCAGTGAAAGGGGAACACTCCTACATTATTGGTGGGAATGTAAATTGGCCCACCCACTGTGGAGACCAATATGGATGTCCCTCAAAGACCTTCAAATAGAACTACCACATGATCCAGCAATTCCACTTCTGGATATCTCCCCAAAGGACAAAAGAATACTCAGTCAGAAAAGCGCTTGCACATCTATATTCATTGCAGCATTATTCACAATTGCTAAGACATGGAACCAACTCAAATGTCCACAAACAGATGAATGGATTGAAAAAGTGTTGCATATATACTCCATGGAATACTATACAGCCATAACAAACAACAAGGCCCTGGAATTTGATAGAAAGTAGATGAATATGGAAGATTTGTTGCTGAGTGAAGCAAGTCAGGCTATGAAAGAGAGACATTGTATGTTCCCACTTAACATATACCGACTGTCCACATTCTATGATAAAGACTGAAAGACTGGAAGACATACAAGCATTAAAAATTATTATGGACACTAGAGCCAAAGTAGAGTGTGGGAGGGGAAGAGCATAGGCATAGGAAAGGAAATTTGGGGGGAAAAATAGAGAGATAAGACATTTGTGGGATGCAGATATGGTTTATTATTTGTGGATGAGGACGTGTATTACTACATTACTATACAGTATTCTCAACTGAGGTGGACTGAGGTGTATATCATGCTAGGTAAAAGTGTCTTTACAATCTAAATGACCTATAGCAAATAAATGTATAAATAATTAAAATTAATAAAAATGCTTCTTATCTAAAGTAACTTATAGGAAATTCTTAAAAGTCTGCATGAGTGTAAAATAATTATCTATGAACAATGGTATTTGAAAGTTATCAGGTATACTTCCATGAATTACTCAAGCACTTTTTTTTGTTTCTCATTTCTGTTGATACTTTGTTTTCATCATTTTAACTTAATTTAAATTTAACAATTCTTTGCTTTTTATTATTATCAGGATATCTACTTAATGCTTCTAAATGCCTGAATTCTAAATATTTAATAGATTTTTAGATTTAAAAAACACTAAGTTTTAAGTATGATATATGATTAATATTTACTTTTTTTAAATTTGATGGTCACATAAAAAATATAATTTGCAATATGTAATTTTTCTAGACCACTTGGTATGTTATAGTGACTCTTCCTCTCAAAAATAATGTATATTTGCTTCAAAATGTAATAAAATTTTTATAACATTTTTATTAAAAAGTATAGGCACATCAAGAGTGCCTACTTGATAAAAACAAGTCAGACTAGAAGAAAATATTTGAAAAAAAGATATGACAAAAATTCCAGATATAGAAAAATCATCTAAAAATGCCAATAAAAACACAAACAACACAATTTAAAAATGGATCAATATCTTTATATTTAACTCTTCAAAGAAGATATACAGAGGGCACATAAATATATAAAAATGTTCAACATCATATGCCATTAAGAAAATGCAAGTTAAACTGATCATGAAATACCATTACACACCTTTTAGGATGGCAAAAATCCAAAATACTGACAACATCAAATGAGACTCTCATTCATTCTGATAGGAATGCATACTGGTAAAGTCATTCAGAAGATAGTTCGATAATTTCTGACAAAACAAAACATACTCTTAATATATAATCTAGAACCTGAATATCTCCATTTTTACCCAAAGGAGTTCAAACTTATGTTCACACAAAAACCTGCATATAAATGTTTATGGCAGTTTTATTTGTAATTGTCCGAACTAGGAAGCAACCAAGATGTCCTTTGGTGGGTAAATTAAAAAATAAACAATGATATATCAGATAATGGGAACACTCTAAGTAAATGGACTATCAAGCTATGAAAAAGCATGAATGAAACTTAAATCTCTTTTAACAAGGAAAAGAAGCTAGTATGAAAAACCTATATACTATAGAATTCTAGCTACATGACTTCTGGAAAAGGCAAAACTATGGATACAGTGGTTGTAGGAGGTTAGGAAGAGAAAATGAATGGGAAATGCACAGAGGATATTTAGGGCAGTGAAACTATTCTACATAATGACGAATATGTGTCATTATGCATTTATCAAAACCTATAGCATGTACAAAACAAAGAGTAAATCTTAATGTAAATGATGGGCTTTGGGAGATAATGATGTGTCAGTGTCGGTTCACTGACTGTAATAAATGTACTACGTGGTGGAGACTGTTAATAGGGGGCAAGTCTACGTGGATGAGGCGATGTCAAGTCTTCCCATGGTTTTGTGGATTCCCTCTGTTATGTTACTTAATACTTAGGCCGTTGCTGTCTAAGAGACATACAGATTAGAACTCAAAAATTTCAGAAGCTGTCAGTGAACAGAAAGGAAAGAGATGAGGGATAGAAAGTTCTATGGAACTAAAGACGTGATACTTTTTTTTTTCCATAGTGTATGTGCACTCACCAGAGAGAGAGACAGAGAGAAAGTGAGAAATCACTCCCTCAGGGTATGGTCAGTTTCTTCTTTATCTCCTTCTCAGGATTTTGGGCACCCACGTACACACACTTGGCATGATTTTCAATCTACCAGGTCTGGGACTAAAGCCGTGGTCGACCACGAAGGAGTCCTGAGACTTAACCACCTTACCACCTGCTTGTCCCAAGATGTGATACCTTTTAAAAAGTGTCCATTTGACTTTCAGTTATATATTTGAAGTACTTTAAATGTGGGAAATTGCTTCTAGAAATTTAGATTAGAAATAGTAAAAGCTGAAACAAGATAAATGTTTCATTGTCTTTGTCTTAAAACAAGTAGGTGCTTCTGGGTTGTTACAGTAGTCACAGGGTCAACAGAACACTACAGCATCTTCATGCTCTACCATTCTTGGCCCAGGAGGTTTGTTCTCAGTGCAGCATTACAACCCTCGATGAATGATGACGTCCAGAAATCCTTCTGAATTTTGAGCATGGGTGAAGAGAAAAGGTGTCAAAATAATGCACATGCCAAGTGTGTGGCATCCCTTTAGAAGTCTTCCTTAGCGTTTCACTCAATAATTTCTAGCCGTATTTTATTTGCTACCATTAATTGCAAGAGAAGCTGGAAAATGTCATTTACTAGGTACATTGCTCTCCAGAATAAAGTTAGAATCATATTACTAAGAAAAATCGTAGTCTGACTCTTATAAAAGTAATGAGAAGACTCTGCCTCAAGGGATCAATGTTATTTACTTGAATTTTGAGCTATTGGAAGGCTTGAAATAGTGACATGAGAACCTTCTATCAAGTAGTATTAAGAAAAAAAGTAAAGGGGACAGCTGTTACCCAGTCAACTAAGTGAGGTACTATACTTTTTATTGGTCTAGGCTTCTCTGCATTATTCTGCTTTATTATTCTCCATTTAAATTTCTTTAATGAAACTGACAGGAAAATTCATTAACTTTCCTTTAATTAACCTTATCTGATAATTAATGAAAAGTGTTTCTCCTTCCACTTATAATTTAATTAGAGTATGATGACAAAATTCTCTTTGATTTGTAGTATCCCATACCAACATAATTTAGTTAATTTAGGCGACTTAGTGGTTAAGGCATTGGACTTCCACATGGCTGGGCTGACTGTGGTTTGAGTCCTTTGCCCAGCAGCTTGAAACTCATGCTGTGTGTGCATGCCCAAAATCTGGAGAGGAGAATGGAGAAGGGACTGCAGCATGGCCATCCTCCCTTGGGGAGTGATTTCTTACTTTCTCCCTCTCCCTGTCTCCCTGGCAAGTGCACACATCTTATAACAAAAATCTCTCAAAAATAATAAATTAAGCTATAATTTTCATAGTTTTAGAATTTTAATCAATAAGGTCAGCCTGTGGCATAGTGGTTAAGGCAGCTGGAACACATGGACGACTTGCAGTTCAAGGTGACTTGAAAACATACCTGGGACCTGTGCTTGGGTGCCCAAATCCCAAAGGGAGAAAAGAAGGAGAAGGGGGAGTGGGAGATGGCATATTGGTTAAGGGCACTGAACTCCTACATGGCCCACCACAGTTCGAGTCCAGGACATGGTGGCTTGCTTTCTTGCTTTCTCGTTTTCTCAATTTCTTTCTCTCTTTCTCTTTCTCTCTCCCTCTCTCTCCCTCCCTCTCTATTAAAGTTAAAATAAATAAATAAGTTTTTTTAAAATAATAAGAAGGAATTGAGGCATGATTAATCCCTTTAAGGAGGGTGCTTTCTCACTTTCCCTCTCTCTCTCTCTCTGACAAGTACATGTGTCCTTTGGTAAATATTAAAAAAAATTAAATCAATTACTTAAAATTTGTTATCTTTATGATTCTCCCTCCATTATTATATTACTTACTAATTAGTAACCTTTAGTTGAGCAATATATTTATCTAATATTAATAGTAAGAATAATATTAATAATGGTAATAGCTATCATTTGCTGCTTGCCTATTATGTACCAGACATTTTATTATTAATCTTTACAAAAATCTTAAAAGATTACTATTACTACACTAATTACTAAATTACTAATTAAATTATTAATTACTACACTAATACTAAAGTTTGGAGAAGTTAAAGAGTCTGCCCAAAACCACACACTTAGAATTGGGACCTAGTTCTGAACACATGAGGAAACACTATAATTGATCCCCCATTCTGATGTCATTAAATCTCTAATACAACTCTAAAGTCACTATCTCCAGGTTTCTTGTAACATGAAAGAAATAAATAAAGTCATGATTATCTAGGTCATATTGTCACGATAGCTTGTTAATTGTAGCATGCTAAGCTATATAGATATCTGTAGACAAAATACACTTTTCACAATAAAAAGAGAAAAAAGTACAATTGCAAAACGGTATAAGGCAAAACACAGAGAGACAGAAAGCGAGAAATCCCCCCCCAGGGGGGATGGTCACGCCGCAATCCCTTCTCCTCCATTGTCCTCTCGGGATCTTGGGCACGCACACACACGCGCCCGGCATGAGTTTTAAGCCACCGGGTCCGGGACGCAAACCACGGTCGACTACGTGGGAGTCTGGTGACATAGCCATTACGCTAACTGCTGGTTCCCAGCAAAACAGTTTTTAACATAAAATTTATAAGAACTAAATAAATATTGTCATATTTCTAACTTAAATCTACCAAACTAAAACAGAATACTCTTGAACCGGGTTTTCTTTTTTTATATTTCAATTTGTCCATATTAAATAATTTATAAGGTTATAGCTATTACTTATGCTTATCAGCACCCATTTATTTTTAATTGGAGCTTAATGGTATTAATCAAGTAATTATAATTTTAATTAATTTCAATATGCATCCATTTTCTTACACCTTAATACCTTCATTCTTGAGTTGTATTGATTTATCAATCAGGGATCACAACATAAATGTCTTTTTAAGATTTTTTTTTGTTGTTATGTAATGTCTGGTTGATAACTGAGCCAAATTCAAAACAATTCGTGGAACACAGTCATTTTTCACTCAAAGTTATGAAAACAGCATTCCATCTTTGTCAGTGATTATTTTAAAAATTCTGCCTTCCTTTACTTTATCTCTCTTGAAGCTATTTAAATATATATAGGTACATATATATAGTTTACTTTGCTACAGGGAATGCATGCTCACCAGAGAGACCCAGAGAGAGAGAGAGAAGGAAAGTGAGAAAGCAAGCTGCCAGGTCTGGGTCTCAAACCATGGTCAGCCATGTGGGAGTCCTTCGCCTTAACAAACACACCACCTGCTGGCTATAAAGTAATATATTTTCAATTCAGAACTTTTCACAAATCTTTACTTTTGATTTTTTATGGTTTTATTATCTTAATTATCTTTAACACAGTGAAACTTGTCCAGAAACTTTGTGATATTTAAAATATATTTAGCTGTTGTTAATGCTTTCTGTTAATACCATGTTATTTAAAATGTCTTGAGGCTAGCAGATGGTGTGTTGGTTAAGGCGCTGGACTCCCACATGGCCAGCCACATGTTTGAATCCTAGACCAGGCATCTTGCTTTCTCACTTTTCCTCTCTTTTTCGGTTTCTCTTGGATGAGTGCACATGTCCTATAGGAAATTTAAAATAATAATAAATATAATTAAATAAATAATTTTTAAAAATAAGTAAATAAGGACCAGCATATGGCATGATGTGATGTTTACATTGCTGGACTCCCACGTGGTCAACTGTGGTTCGAATCCTGGACACAGAGGCTTGAAATTCAAGTCAGACATATGTCTGTGCCCAAAATCCCAAGAGGAGAATGGAGAAGAAGGGATTGCAGCTTGGCCATGCCCCTGGGTATTGGTCTCTCACTTCCTGCCTTTGTCTCTCCAGCAAGTGCATGGGCTTTATGGCAAAAATCTCTCTAAAAAAAGTAAATAAAAATAAAATTTCTTTAAAGGATACAGATTCTTTCCCAGTTCCATCTGCAGTCCCCTGGACAGTCAGGGATACTGAGGCAGGGTCTTTCACTGGCCCTGGCCTCAACTCCACCTCTGGCCCCAGCCCAGCTCCCAGCTCTCCCAGCCTCAGAGCACCCCCTCCCCAACAGAAAGGGTAGCCACCAGCTCTCCAGCAGAGCCCAGTTCCAACCTCAGAGTCCCTTCCCTCTCCACCCCCCAAGAAAAGTAGGCTGCTTTTTTTTCTTATTATTCTTTTTGCTAATTTTCTATTTCTCCTCACCCTTAGTTGAGCCCTCAGCTCTCCAGCAGAGCCCAGTTCCATCTTTAGCCCCCTGGCACTAGCACAACACTCAACTTTTCTTTTTTCTCTTTCATACTCTTTTTATTTCCCTCTTATATTGTCATCTTCTCCTCATCCTCTACCCACCCAGAGGGATAGAGAGGTCTAGAATCATAGTTTTCAAATACCCTTGTATTGTGAGTATTCCTGGGATCCTCCCTTTTACTGATCAACCTGCAAAAAAGGAGAAACTGCTCTTCAGACACATGAATAGAAGACTCCTCCTGTGGGGACCATATTGCTAAACACAGCAGAAGAGAGACTTTGGCACACATCTATCCATAGCAAAAGAGAAGCAAACTTATTCCCATTGGCAGAAACGTAATCCAAAAACATATCCAAAAGTGAATATGTCACCCAATGGCTAGAAGTAGTAGAAGAGCCTTGGGTCTGAATAAACCAGGAAATATATCTCCATCAAAAGAACTCAATAGCTCCTCTCGGTTTCTTGAAAAAACAGAAGTTACTAAAATGTTAGACAAAGAATTCAGAACATTCATAGGGACAAAACTCTGAGTTGGAACAGAAAAGAGTTAATGAACTCCAGGAGATGAGAATTCCTTCCACGATTTGAAAAAAGAAATGGACAGTATAAAGAAATACGGAAAATCAGAAACTCTCTCAAAAGTAGTAAAAGCCTATTAGGGGACTAGAAGTTGGCATAATGGCTATGTCACTGGACTCCCATGTAATCGACCACGGTTCGAGTCTCAGACCCAGCACCTTAAACTCATGCTGGGTGTCTGTGTGTGCATGCCCAAGATCACTAGAGGAGGAAGTAGGAGAAGGGATTGTAGCATGCTCATCACCTTAGGGGAAGGGGTGATTTCTTGCTTTCTGTCTCTCTATCTCTCTGTCTTTCTGGCAAGCGCACATGCCCTATAGCAAAAACCTCTCCAAAAAAAAAAAAAAGAATGGGAAAACTATTGAAAATATTAAGAGAGAAACAATTTCAACCAAAATTCTTATATCCAGCAAGATTATCCTTCACATGGAAAAAAAGATTAAAATCTCCTCAAACAAAACCTGAAAGAGTTTACCAACACCAGACCAGCTCTTCAAGAAACTGTGAAGAGAGTCCTGTTCCAGAAAAACTAAAGAAGGAACAGCCAGACATGAGAGAATAAAAACCAACAAAGACAACGTCCAACTTAAAGGCAAGGACAAGTTCAGAAATATTGACAATAACATTGAATGTTAATGGATTAAATTCTCCAATCAAGAGACACAGACTGATTGAATGGACAAAAAATAAAATAAAAATTAAAAAATAAAAATAAAAACCAGAAATCCTCTATCAGTTGCCTACAAGAAATATATCTCATGAATAAAGACATACAAAGATTAAATGTGAAGGGATGGAAAAAGGTATTCCATGCAAATGGGAACCAAAAAAGAGCTGGAGTTGCAATACAAATTTCTGGAAAAATAGACTTTAAAATAAAAAAAAAGTTCAAGAGACAAATAATGACAATAAATAGTAGTAAAAGAACAAATCTGTCAAGAAGATATCATGTTTATAAATATCTATGCACCTAACTCAGGAGCACCCAAATATGTGAAGGAAAGACTGTTAGATCTAAAAGGGGAGATAGACTACAACACACTAATTGTTGGAGATCTTAAAAACCCACTATCTCCCCTGGACAGATCATATAGACAAAAAATAACTAAAGAGATAAATTATCTAAATTACACTATAAATCAAATGGACTTCACAGACATCTATAGAACCCTCCACCCCCAAACCAGGAGATATAGTTATTTTTTCACCCCCACACAGAACCTTTTCAAAGATTGACCACATAATAGGGCACAAAGCAAGACTTTACAGATTCAAAGACTTAGAAACTATATCCTGCATCTTCTCTGACCATGATAGAATTAAACTTGATATTAATTTCAAGAGAAATCCTCAGAAATACACAAATACATGGAAAGTAAATAACCTACTTCTGAATGACTTCATAACTACTGAAGACATTAAGACTGAAATCAAAATATTCATGGAAACCAATGACAATGAGGACATGAGTTTCCATAATCTTTGGGACACTGTAAAAGCAGTCATAAGAGAGGAGTTCACAGCAATTAGTGCACATAAAAAGAAAATGAAAAAAAGGCAAATGGGGACCAGCAGTTAGCATAATGGCTATGTCGCTGGACTCCCACATAGTCAAATGCAGTTCGAGTCCCGGACTCGGTGGCTTAAACTCATGCCGGGTGCGTGTGCGTGTGTGCCCAAGATCCCGAGAGGAGAATGGAGGAGAAGGGATTGTGGCATGACCATCGCCCCTGGAGGGCGATTTCTCACTTTCTGTCTCTTTCTCTGTCTGTCTGGTGAGCGCACACGCCCTATAGTAAAAACCTCTCCAAAAAAAAAAGGCAAATGGATCACCTAACATCCTGCCTCAAAGAATTGGAAAAGCAACAGCAAGAAAATCTGAAAGAGCTCTAGGAGAAAATAAATAATAAAGGTCCTAGGAGAAATAAATGAAAGAGAAAATAAATGAACTATCCAAAAAATAAATGAAAGTAAAAGTTGGCTCTTTGAAAAGATAAACAAAATCAACACACCACTAGCTAGACTAATTAAGAAGAAGAAAAGAACCAGGTAAATCAAATTTTCAATGAAGCAGGTAATATAACAGACATAATAGAAATACAAAACATCATTAGAGGATACTATGAACAACTATATGCTAACAAGAAAATCTGGATAATAGGGACAAATTCCTGGACACATGTAATCTATGGAGATTGAGTCAGGAGGTTGTAGAAAGTCTGAATAGGCCCACCACAATCCAGGAGATTGACTCAGTAATAAATAACCTCCCAGAAAGAAAACCCCTAGTCTTGATGGCTTTACCTCTGAATTCTACAAAACTTTTAAAGAAGAGTTAACTGTCGAAAATCTGGATAATAGGGACAAATTCCTGGACACATGTAATCTATGGAGATTGAGTCAGGAGGTTGTAGAAAGTCTGAATAGGCCCACCACAATCCAGGAGATTGACTCAGTAATAAATAACCTCCCAGAAAGAAAACCCCTAGTCTTGATGGCTTTACCTCTGAATTCTACAAAACTTTTAAAGAAGAGTTAACTGTCATTCTGCTCGTTATTTCTAAAGATGCAAAAGGGTGACACTCTCCCAAATTCATTCTGTTAATCTTCTAACACCCTTATCCATAAAACAGGAAAGGACAGGACATGGAAGGAAAACTCTAGACCAATATCTCTCATGGACACAAAACTTCTCAGTAAGATGCTAGCAAATTGTATCTAACAACATATAAAAAAGATTATACATCACGACCAGGTAGACTTTATTCCAGGGATGTAAGGTTGATTCAACATATGTAAAACCATAAATGTAATACACCATATTAATAGAAAGAAAGATAAAAATCATATGATCATATAAATTCATACAGAAAAAGCATTTAATAAGATACAACATCCATTCATGATCAAGACTCTCAGCAAAATCAGCATAGAAGGGTCATTTCTCAGGACCAGCAGTTAGCGTAATGGCTATGTTGCTGGACTCCCACATAGTCAACCACAGTTCGAGTCCTGGACCCGGTGGCTTAAACTCATGCCTGGCACGTGTGCGTGCGTGCCCAAGATCCCGAGAGGAGAATGGAGGAGAAGGGATTGCGGCATGGCCATCCCTCCGGGGGGGTGATTTCTTGCTTTCTATCTCTCTGTCTCTCTGTCTGTCTGGCGAGTGCACGCACCCCATAGCAAAAAAACCTCTCGAAAAAAAAAAGAAAAAGAAAGGAGGGTTATTTCTCGACACAATAAAATCTATCTATGAAAAAGCCATAGCTAATATCATCCTGGATGAAGAAAAGCTGAAAGCCTTTTCACTGAAAAGTGGTACAAGAAAAGGATGCCCACTTTCTCCACTCCTTTTCAATACAGTACTGGAAGTCCTTACCAATGCAATCAGAAAAGAGAATAAAATAAAAGGCATTCAAATAGGAAAAGAAGAGGTGAAACTATCTCTACTGGCAGGTGACATGATTGTATACATAGAAGACACAATGGTATCCATGAAAAATTCCTGGAAGTAATAAATGAATATAGTACAGTTGCAGGATACAAAATTAACTTACAGAAATGTATAGCATTTACACATACGAACAACAGGCAGACCGAGATAGAACAGAAAAAGTAATTCCATTTATCATAGCCATAAAAAGTGTAAGATACCTAGGAATAAATCTAACCAAAGAAGTTAAATAACTCCACAAGGGAAACTATGAGAAGCTAAAAAAAGAAATGAAAATGACATAAAAAAGTGGAAGGACATCCCATGTTTCTGGATAGGAAGAATTAATATAATCAAAATGGCAATTCTACCCAAACTGATCTACATATTTAAAACAATCCCAATCAAAGTGCTAGAGACATTCTTCAAAGATCTAGAAAAGACAATCATACTATTTGTCTGGAATCATAAAGACCTTGAATTGCCCTAGCAATCCTAACAAAAAGAGTGAAGTGGGTGGCATCTCACTCCCTGTTCTGAAAATATACTACAAAACTGAAATCACAACAGCATGGTTTTGGCACAGAAAAAGACAGGTGAACCAATAGAACAGAATAGAGACCCCAGAAATAAACTCTGAAGCATATAGCCAACTGATTTTTGATAAAGGGTACCAGTCAATCCAGTGGGAAAAGGAAAACCTCTTTAGCAATGGTGCTGGAAAAACTGGATATCCACCTGCAGAAAGATGAATCTGAACCTCTACCTCTCACCATTTACAAAAATCAACTCAACATGGATCAAAGATCTAAACCTAAGACCACAAACTATAAAATTACTGCTGGAAAATACTTGAGAAACTCTGAGAGATATTGGGGTAGGCAAAGACTTCTTAAATAAGATCCCCAAAGCACAGTTAGTACTCCCAAAAATAGACATATGGGGTTACATCAGATTAAGAAGTTTCTGCACTGCCAAGGACACAGTAACCAATGTGAATCAACAGCCCTCAGCTATGCGTCAGATAAGGGACTAATAACCTGCATACACAGGGAATTCAAGCAGCTGTCCCCCACCCCATCCCCCAAAAAAGATAACCCTATTAAAAGATGGGAGAATGAGTTGGAAAAAAACACTCACTAAGGAAGACATACGAATAGCCAAAAGGCATATGAAAAAATGCTCAACATGCCTCATTATAAGGGAGATGCAGATCAAAACCACAATAAGATATCACCTAATCCCAGTCAGAATGACCAAGCTTAAAAAAAGAAAAAATACGATAAGTTCTGGCAATGGTGGGGTGAAAGAAGAACTGTCCTACACTGCTGGTGGGAATGTAAATTAGTCCAGCCACTATGGAGAACAATATGGAGATTCCTCAAAGATCTACAAATAGAACTACCATATGATACAGCAATCCCAGTCCTTGGTATCTACCCAAAGGACAGAAAAATCCTTAGTCGGAAAAGTGCTTGCACATCGATGTTCATTGTGGCATTATTCACAATTGCTAAGACATGGAACCTACCCAAAATTCCACAAACGAATGAATGGATTGAAAAAGTGTGGCATATATACTCTATGGAATACTACTCAGCCATAAAAAAAAAGCAAGGCCCTTGCTTTTGACAGAAAGTGGATGAATATGAAAGATTTACTGTTGAGTGAAGCAAGCCAGGCTATGAAGGAGAGACACTATATGTCTCCACTTAATATATACCAACTGTCCACACCCTATAGCCGAAACTGAATGACTAGAGGATATAGAAACATAGAAAATGGTTATAAATACCAGATACAGTGTGAGAAGAGGATGGGTAAAGGAGGAGAGTCTGAGGAAGAACATTACAGAGAAAAATAGAGAGGCAAGGCATTATAGTACAAAGAAATGGTTATTATCTGTTGAAGATGATGTGTATAGTATTCTCAACTATATTGGTGAGAAGTGTATACATGTTGGTATATTTACTTTGCAACCTAAGTGACATATGTGAATTAATGTATAAAAGAAATTGAAATAAAAATATTTTTAAAATTAAGTTGCTGTGAATGGGGGAAAAAAAGGACACAGATTCCACATGAAAAGAAATGGTTATTATCTGTTGAAGATGATGTGTATAGTATTCTCAACTATATTGGTGAGAAGTGTATACATGTTGGTATATTTACTTTGCAACCTAAGTGACATATGTGAATTAATGTATAAAAGAAATTGAAATAAAAATATTTTTAAAATTAAGTTGCTGTGAATGGGGGAAAAAAAGGACACAGATTCCACATGAACCGCTATTTGAATCCCAAACCCAACAGTTTGAAGAGTGTGCTAGATGCATGTACATGGTACCCAAAATCCCAACAGGATGAAGAAATGGAGAAGGGATTGTGGCATGACCACACTCCATTGGAGTGTGCTCTGTGACACTCTGTCTCTCCCTGGTGAGTATATGCACCGTCTGACAGTTTAGAAATAAATTTAGAATAAAAATATTCTGTATCTTATTCACATTTTGCTTGTGATATATTTTGCTTATTATAGTATTGCCAATATCCATGACTGTATCTTCATTTATATTATCTACTTCCACCTTTTTGTAATAAATATTTTTTTTAAGTTTGCTATAGGGTGTGTATGTTCACCAGAAGAGAGAGAGAGAAAACATCCCTGAAAAGATGGCCATGCCACAATCAATTTTCCTTTATTCTCCTCTTGTGATTTGTGGCATTGATTATGCACACATATGTGTCTGTGTGTTTTTCTTTCTTTCTTTAAGTTTTGCTATCTGAGTATGTGCTTGTCAGAGAGAAACAGAGAGGGAAAGACAAAAAGAAAATGAGACAGAACCCTCTAGAGAGGATGATAATGGCATAATCTCTTCTCATCCACTCTCCTCTCTAGATTTGGGGCACTCATACACACATGCCTGGTGTGTTTTATGAGGCACTGGGTCCAGGACTTGAGCTGCACAATCAGCTATGTGGGATCCAACCACCTTAAACACAATATCACTGACTGGTTCATAAACTTCTGAAAGTGTGAATAGCAATAGTACAAGATCTAAGTTATTACAGAAAAATTCAGGAGATATATATGTATATACATAGTACATCTATATGTATATACAAATATTGATATTACTTATTAGAAAAAGGTTAATCCCCAGGGCCAGCAGGAGGTGTGGTGGTTAGAGGTGCTGGACTCCCACATGACTGATGGTAGTTCAAGTCCTGGACCTAGTGGATTGCTTTCTCACTTTCCATTTCTCTTTCTCTGCCTCTCTCTGATCAAACTGGAAAATAATAATAATAAATAAATAAAGCTAAATCAAAATTTTTAAAAAAAAGGTTAATCCCAAATTCCCAAATTATAGGTTTATCTAAATAAGAACTAGAAAAGGTGGTTTATTTCCAAAGAATGCTGCAGACGGTTTTCTGCAGCTACTGTGCAGTATCTCTTAGGTTAAAAACTACTCTATAGATCTTGAAACAAATAACATATAGACAAGGATGTGTCTAGATTAATAATGATCAGAAGAGTTTCACCTAAAGATTGAGTGTTCTTTCAGTGACTGCCCAAGTCCTAAAGATATGGGTTGCAATATTTGAAAATATTGAATTCAGAGTAATCCTTGATAACCTCAGGAGAATAATAGCATCCTGACCATTAAAATATTGGGTGATCAAAGTTGTTTAAGGCTATTATTTTCCAGTTCAAAACTAGCAAGTAGTGCATGCTATGTACAAAATGCAGAGTGCTTGCTATAACAGAAAGTAGAAAAATGAAGATATTCTTCTTGCTCTCAAAGAGTAAGTGTTCCAAGAAAAGGGAGGGATAATAATGGTCTGTATCAGGATAAGCAAAATGTGGAATTTATTTCAGAAAACATCCTTACACAAAGGAAGTTAAAAAAAAAAAAGTAGGGCTAATAAGAGCAGGGCAGAGGGATGGGGATGATACAGAGACATGTTGGAGAAAAGTAGTATAATAGTGGGGACATTTTTCTTTTGCCTAGTGACATAACATCTATCATAGTGTCTTTTTTTTTCTTGAGAGGTTTTTGCCTTAGGATGGATGTGCTTGCCAAGGAGAGAGACAGAGACAGTGAGAGAGAAAGTGAGAAATCACCCCCTGAGGGGATGACCACTATCCCATCTACTCATTCTCCTCCCGGGATCTGGACCACGCATGGCATGAGTTTCAAGTCACCAATCTGGGACTTCAATTGTGGTCAGCCATGTGGGAGTCTGGCAACATAACCACTACACCATCTGCTGGCCCCCAACACAGCATCTTAATATTACACAATGCATTATTCATGTGGATGTGGTGATCCTAATATAAACAAATCTACACTGCCAGTCATGTAAAAGTGTGCCACGTAAAATTACGTACAACATATAATATTTGATAGTAAGAGACATTACTGTTTTATGTATTTAATATGCTATATTATTTTTATCATTATTTTAGAATATACTCTTTTTGCTTATAAAAATAAATACTGTAAAATAGTGGATTGTGTTACACTGGCAATAACCCACACATTTTGTGTTTCCTGTTTCTTGATTGTATTATTTTCTCTTGTACTTGATTTACGGTTTTGTTCATCATAGCTCTTCCAATGGAAAAGATGTAGAAAGGAATGACCGTGATACTGATAACCCTGACTCTGTGTAGGTCTAAACCAATATATATATGTTTGTGTCTTAATTTTTATTAAAAAGTAAAATAAAATATAAGATTACAAAGCCTTTAGAATAAAGATTCAAAGAAAGAAAGTAGTTTTGTACAGCTAGACTATGAGTTGTGCTATTAAACAATATTATTATAAAATAGTCAAAAGGTTTAAAAAATTAAACATTTTATAAGGTAAAAATGTTGTAGTAATCTAAGGTTAATTTATTAGTGAAGAAATAAGTGTTTTCTAATAATTGAATGTAGCCTATGTGTACAGGGTTTATGAAATCTGCAGCAAAGTATAGCAATGTTCTAGGTCTTTACATTCACTCACCACTCACTGACTCACCCAGACCAATATCCAGTCCTGTAGCTCTCTTCATGGTAAGTATCCTTTATGGGTGTGCCATTTTTTATTTTTTATATCATACCTTTACTGTACCTTTTTTTATGTTTAGGCATACAAGTACTTATCACTATGTTACAGTTGCCTACAGTAGTCAGAACAGTAAATGTTGTGCAGGTGTGGAGCCTAGGAACAATAAGCTTTTTTACCATACACCCTGGTATATAACAGCCTATACCATCTAGATTTGTGTTCACTCTATCATATTTACACAACAAAATTGTCTAACAATGCATTTCTCAAAATGTAGCCCCCTCATGAGTTAAGCACGACTGTATGAAATTTTTAAAAATGGACAAATAAGTAAGTGGAAACAGTTATCCTCAGGGTTGTAGCACCATCTCTCAGGAAGGATCAAGATTTAGACGTAGATTAGAGGGTACCTGCGTAGAGGGGATGACTAATGCTGTGGAAATAAATAAGATTTTAAAGAAGAGAATAGAGAAAGAATTAGAGAACACAGCATTTCTAAAAATACTGTACCTCGGGAACCAGCAGTTAGCGTAATGGCTATATCGCTGGACTCCCACGTAGTTGACCGCGGTTCGTGTCCCGGACCCGGTGGCTTAAAACTCACGCCGGGCACATGTGCGTGCGTGCCCAAGATCCTGAGAGGAGAATGGAGGAGAAGGGATTGTGGCGTGACCATCCCCCCTGGGGGGTAATTTCTCGCTTTCTGTCTCTATGTCTCTCTCTGTCTGTCTGGCGAGCGCACGCGCCCTACAGTGAAAATCTCTCCAAAAAAAAAAAAAAATACTGTACCTCTTCCCTTTGCTTCTCTTTGTTTATATTCATAAATATCTAGGAACAAATAAGGGAGTAAACCTTGCACAGAGTAGCATTTTAAAATTTAATTTCTACTTTACCAACTACTACCAGATTCATGTTCTTCCTAGGTAAGGACAAGACAAGACATGCGAAAGGATTTTTCTTGGTAATTTCAATATGGGCAAGTTGTATTACAGCTGTGTTTTTTTTTTTAATTCATGCATTAACATTTAGCACGCTCCCTTTAAACTCTACTCTCTCTGATAGCAACTTGTAAAGCAAAAACTAAATTGGTGTACATAATCTAATAGTTAATTATTCTTACTTTTTTCAAAATAAATAGAAATGGACTTTAATGATTTAGTGTCTATCCAAAGACCTTAAAATATTTACTCTTTATTTGAGTAAATTCCACAAATTTATGTTAGTTTACTTTCTTCCACTGCTATAGAGAAGTTGTTAGCTACCTCCTGTCAATGTTATGTCTTTTTTTTTTCAGTAATGCTGTATCTTGACCTCTCAAGAATGATAGCATTGAAAGGCATCAGTAGCGATAATCTGTTCTATGCCCTATCTTTCAAACCTATATCTCTCAGATAATGGGTATTTATTAGGTGGATCTCAAATTTTAAAATATATCAGACTCATTAGGATACTCTTAAAAATAAGATTCTGACCTCTTCCTGCAGAATTCCTGACTCAGCTAGAAGTAAGGCAGGAATCTGCATTTATCACAGACACCCTAGTTGATATAAATCCATCTGGTGAACCACGATCTACTAATGACTGATTTATTGAATCTAGTAATATAACTAAAATACATAAATACATGATTTTGCTGAGTCATCAATTCTGCAAATATTTTCTGCTAATTTGGGCAGAAGAGACTTGGGTTACATTCAGGTCATTGATTGAGCCATTGTTACAGGTCATCATTTTGATATACTCTTTGTTCAAGGTAGATACTAAATTATCTACACCTTTATATAATTACCCAATCTAATTTCTTCTTTAGTTGACTCATTTTTTTCAATTGTTTATTAAATTTCTCAAATTTTATACTTTCATGTTTATCACAATGTTTGCATGATTTTCTCATGGAAGTACTTTGATCCCTAAAATACTACCTTTCACAAGCAATTATATGCTTGATATTTTTTATCATTTCAACACAATAACACATCTGGCTAGTTAATTTCAAACAAATATTATTATCTGTATGTCCTGTTCATTTTCTCACATCAATATTTGTTATACATAAATGTGCACATATGCATACATGTATATACATGTATATAACATATATATACACACACATATATACGAGGAAAATATCATCAGTTTCAGTTAATATTCATAAGTTTATCCTTTAAAATTGATTATGAAAGATTTAGTCTGTACTAAGTTTTTAGGTCTCCCATAGCTTTGAAATATTCAATAATTATAGTAAGTGGGTTGGGAAAAAATATCAGTCTCCTCTCCTAGAAGACTTTTCCTCAAGTCTTCTAAAACTTCATTTTAGAAATCTTTTCTTTCAAAATTATACCACTAACAATGAAAACTAAATTAAAATAGTCTCTCGCAGTTCTGTGAAGTTGTTAAGCAACTACATACAGAGAAGTGCGATTTTAGAGTCAAAGAAAGTTATATTTGATATAACCTAAATTCATTTAGAGATGTTCTGAGTGGATAGTTAAAACTAACTGGCCTTTGAAATTTGAAAAGAATTGACTTTGAGCTAAATTATTGAAGAATCTAATTCACATCTCTGCAAAGTGCAAATTTCAACCCAAATTGAAGCATGCCTACAAATTTCTAATGTACGTGAATGAAACATTGAAATGGTAGACAATAGATTTCTATGCTTGACTTTTTTCAGGATAATTGATAGGCATCCTTAAGAAACCCAGCACAATTAGTGGTGTACCTAATGCTGTTAAGTACAATTCACTTGGACAACTCACAATAAACTCAGTTTAGATGTTTTGAATATTTACACAGAAATGTCATCCATAGTCCCTGCTTTCTTGGCTTCAAGAAGCTTCAACTGATATTTATTTATGAGGTCAATATCCTTCGGGGACCAGCAGATGGTGTAATGATTATGTCATTGGAATCCCAGGTAATCAACTGAGATTTGAGTCCCGGACTCGGTGGTTTAAAACTCACACTGGGCACGTGTGTGTGCATGCCCAAAGTCTCACGAGAGAATGGAAAGGGCTTGTGGCATGGTCAACACCCCGGAAGGGTGATTTCTCACTTTCTATCTCTCTCTGTCTCTGGCAAGCATACACACCCGATAGTAAAAATCTTTCTCGTTTAAAAAAAAAAAGGAAAAAAAAAAGAAAGAATAATATCCTTTTAAGAAATGCCTAGATTATACAAGCAAAGGATAAAATCAAGCCACTTGTGTATGACATGTTATTTTTAATTTGTTATCCAGTGTTGTTTTAAAAGCATGTAGCTCCATAAAACAGTAAGAATTATTTTAGAAACGTTTGAGGTATTATCTCTATAGCTTCTTAGAGCATTCAGCTTTTATGTACTAAATGTCTTTTTCATTAGAATACATTAAAAATCTAAACTTCCTTGAACCCTAACAAGAAATTTTATTTTAGGATGTAATTACAGGACAGTTAATATAATCTGTGATGGTAAACCATACATGTATATACTGTAGGGATAATTAAATATTTTGGAAATTAATACTTCATGCAGTTATAAATTGTTAGGAAGTAAATAAATAATATGAAGCATTTTTAATCAACCTTAGGTATTATATAAATAGTCACTTTAAGACTGCTTCAAAAATATCTATCTGGGAGTCAATTCTATAGCACAATAGGTAAGTGCTAAGCAGAGAAGCCAGATCTCACATGGCCACCAGGGTTTGAGTTCCAGCTCCAGCAACCTAAAAACCATGCCAGGCATATGTGCCCTTGCCTAAGATTCTGATGGAATGGAGAATTGGAGGAAAAAGAATTACAGCATAACATAGCCCCATTTAGGTGTGCATTCTCTCTCTCTCTCTCTCTCTCTCTCTCTCTCTCTCTTTCTCTCTCTCTCACACACACACATACACAGAGGTCTTTGTACACACATTATCTGACATAAATTAATGCATATATTTGTTTAATTATTTAATCTTTATAAAATGCATGTTTACGTATTACCCAGAATCTAATGAAAAAATCCATGAAATACATTTTAGATAGGAAATCATTGCACTAATTTTATATCATAAAGGTAATAATTCTAACAAAGGAAAATAAGATTTATCTCCTGATATTTTATTCTAAGTCAACTTCTTTGATAGAACTCTTAGTGTCTATGTGCAAGTCTCTTCCCATTCTCTTTCATCAGCCTACATAAATCTCTAGACTGACAAACTGGCACTCGTTCATAAGAAACTGCCTTTCAGCTATGCACTCTAATTAGTCAAGGTCATTTAAATACATTTTGCATGAAGCACCTAAAGCTCAATGTGCCATTTTGTGTATTTATCAAATTACTAATCAATATGCTACACCACAGTTGCCACCAGCTTTCAACTACCAGAGAGGGCCACGTGAATTAAAATTGTCCAAGCTGTCATCTGCACAAACAAAAATTAGTGTATGCCATTATTTTTCATAGTACAGAGCAATGGAAAGTGGTGTAAATAGAAAGAATCACCATCAGTATTTTGCTTCAGCTTAAAATGTTTTATTTTAAACTTTAAGAAAGGTAGTATTAAGCTGGCTTCGATTTCACTTTCTTTCTCCAACATATTACCTCCACTCTATTGGTAAAGTAATTTATTCCATCCTCTGTGGAGAGCCGGGATCTTATTTGCCAGCATATTTATCTTTCCTGCCACTGCACTGTCATTCATCTGCAATCTCCACAGAGGACCAGACCTGTGCAGAATTGCAATTAGGATTGATTCAACTAAATCCAGGCCACAGAACTGATGCTGACAGGGTGACCTCAAGAGAATTTAATATGCTAGGTTGGAAAACACACACATATAAACACACAGAAAGCGAGAGCGAGAGCTAGAACGAGAGAGAGAAAATGAATGAATGTTTAAACCCACAATTCATTAGGTTTTCCATGTACTTATTATCATTTGTACCAGAATAGCTTTTTGTAAATTTCATTTCTAGAACTACTATAATGTGAAAAGTTAAATAGCTTTGGAGCAATTTTGAAAACCTGAAAAAGAAATTTCATGCAAATATCTACGTGGATGTTTAAACAGCAGTTCGTAAAGAACATAAACCTGATTTCCACTGAGGTTGTATACCTTAAGCTTTCTCTTCCATCTGTGTAGAAAGGAAATAGAATGCAAAGCGATACAGATAAACTTTCTCTGCTCGCACATCCTAGTGACAGATCTTCAGCAGTTCCATCATAATCACCAAAACAGCACCACCTGTGTGTCAGTTAAATGGTCTAATAGAATTTCCTAAATAATTCTTGGTTCAGTGGGACAGGTTTGTGGTTTCAAAGGGCAGTAGCTGCAAGCACAAGCAATAACCTAAGAGTTTTCCTGACCTATCATATATAACATGTCATATCAATCCTGAATTTCTGCACTTAACATTAGGAGTCATCTATTACAGGTGACCTGTCCTCATCCTGGTTACATGGTAGAAGGGAGGCAAGTTTGCCATTGGGGAATGAGTCAAACTTACTTCGTAAAGTAAAAAGGAAATTGGAAACGGATAATAACAGTAGCTGAGTAATCTTCTCTAAGTAGATTTTCTTTATGTTTTTCTCCCGAGAGACAGAATTTCGCTCTCCCAAAGGGATAATGTTGAATGGGTAGGAACAATCTGATTTAATCTAATAAGGGAAATGAGAACACCACAGAAAGCAAAATTCAATAAAGGAAAATCAAACTGAGCAAAGGGAAGGATTATGTGGTTTGGTGAATGGGTTAGAGGATGAGGTGTCAAAGCTCCCTTATTCTTTTTCCTGCTTAACCAAGTCACTTCATAAAAAAGGACCAAAACACAAATTCCTCGTTTCCTATAATAGAGCGAAAGTTTGTAGAGAAGTGTGATAATGAGAATTAAGTTTTTAAGTTTCAAAAAGAACTGCGCTGCAATTAATTTTGTGAGGGGAAGGATAATGAGTTCTATTCTCTCCACCTGAAGAAAACATTCTTCCCTGTAGGGGAAGAAACTGTAATAAGCAGGCTACCTAATCTCTTCCTCCTTGTTAAAGAAAACTACTGCAATGACAACTGCCACTTTACATGGAATTTTCAGAATTAGCCCTAAAAGTACAAGAAAGAGAAGCTAAGATTCCATCCAACATCACAGAAACTCTTTCATTATGGATCGACTGAAATCATAGTTTTCAGATCTTTAGGTAAAGGCCAAACTCTACTACATGTGTCTCTAATATTCACAATAGTATTGGATGTACAATGACTTTTGGAGGATGATGATCTAAATTAAGTTTTAGGTTCTTTATTTTTATTTTATAAAAGTGAGATACAGAGAGAGAGTGACAGCCTTAACAAGGACTAATGCCATGATACCCTCCTGTGGCCTCCCAAGCTAGCCAGGATTATGGGTACACCTGTCCAGCATGTACAGCTGACAAGAAGACTGAACCCTTGACTTTCCATGTGGATCCAGCATCACTTAAGCAGTACTAACTACCGTACTACTGAGCCAGCCTACTAGCTGATTCTTATAAGTTATATTAGTGTCCATAGTAATTAAAAAGAATTATACCATTCATCACCATACTGCCTTCTGTATTTTTCCACCACCAAACAGTCTAGTACATATGTGAAAAGTTTTGTTCATATAAATGATTCCTTAATATCTCAAATAACAAGAAGAGACAGTATAAGGCATTCATAAGTATTCTAAGAATTTAGAAAAGCATTTTAAGATGTATTATGACCCTACTATAAGAGGATATTATTTCCTACTTTGTTTATAATTATTAAACTATTCATGCAGTCAGCAAGTGGCATGGGGGTTAAGGGTCCTGGACTCCCATTGGTTGACCACGGTTTGAGTCTCGAAGGTGGCGGCTTACTTTCTCACATTTCCTCTCTCTTTCTCTCTCTCTCTCTATCTCAGACACATACACACACACAAACACACACACACCCATTCTCTCACTCTCACTCTGTCCCTCTCTGGTCAAATTAAAAATAAATAAATAAATAAAGTTAAATGAAATAACTCTTTAAAAAAATAACTATTCTTATAAAGTATTGATAAGAATAAAATCTTAAAAAACAACTATTCTTATAAAGTATTGATAAGTTCCATTAGAAATGAAATTACAGAGTAGCTATGATACTCAGTTAAAATGATTAACAAGAGACACAGAAAAAAAAAAAAAAATGTTTCAAGATTTTAAGCCTCCTGCCCTTCCAGGGACCATAGGCAGGGCTAAGCCAGCCTGGCTCTCCAAACCTCACAAACCTCACCTTGCAATTTCAGAGCTAGAAGGACGGGGAAATTGCAGGCCTCTCAAGCAGATATCTCCCCCTGAAGCCCCCTTCCTAGCCAGGAACCAGAAAATAGGTCTGGGTCAGTCGCAAACCTCCAAACTTCACTTTGCAGTTTCAGAGCTAGAAGGTAGGAGGAGTTTTCCTTTCTTTCGCTATTTGCTGTCCTCCCCCTACATAGAACAGGGAAATTTCTGGTCTCTTAAGCAGATATCTCCATCTGAAGCTCCCCACCCAGTTCACACACTGCTTGTTACTACCCTTGTGTTGTGCAATGTTTTCTTTTTTCTTTTTTTCTCTTTCTTTCACCTTACATTCTCACTTTGCAACTCAACCTCAGTCCTTGCAGGGACTAGACAGGTCTATGTGTACAGCAACCAAACATCTGAACAGCGTGAGGCTCTGGAGGAATCCTCTCTCCTCATTAAACCATGAGCAAAAAGGGAGAAACTCCTCTTCATACATTTGAACTCAAAACTCCTCCTGTAGATACCACACAGCAAACCACAATGGAAGAGATTGGCACAGGAGTAATTCACAACAAAGAGAATCACATGTATTCACAGCTATAGAAACCTACTCCAAAGAATTAGCAAAAAGTATATACATAACCAAATTACTAAAAATTGCAAAGGAGTCTCAAGAATATCCCAAACAAGGGAACATAGTAACTCATATCTAACTATGGAAAAAAGAAAAAAGAAAAAAAAAAAAACAGAGAAAATTGCCAGAATGTCAGAAAATGAATTAAGATGATTCATGGTAGCAAAACTCAAAGAGATGTGAAAGAAAAGAAACAACAAACTTCAGGAGATGAGGAAGTCCTCTCTCAACCTGAAGGAGGAGATAGAAAACATAAGAAATAATCAAACAAAATTTCTAGAGGTGAAGACTATAATGCAGAAAATCAAAACCTTCTTTGAAAGTATTAAGAGCAGATTAGATCATGCAGAAGATAAGATCTCTGATCTAGAAGATAAAACTTCTTAGATAAAACCACCAAAAAGAATGAAAAAATAGCCAAAAATTTGATAAAAACATATAGAAAATGCTAGACACCATTAAATGCTCAAATATCTGAATAATATGTATTCCAGAAGGAAAAGAATCAGACAGGGCACAGAGGATCTATTCCATGAAATACTTGCAGAAAACTTTTCGAATCTAGAGAAACATTCAGACATCCAGACACTAAAAATACAAAGGACCCCAAATAAAATCTATATAAGAAGATCCTCTCCTCGGCACATCATAGCCAGATTGGTCAAAATCATAGACAAAGATAAGATTACAAAAATGGCAAGAGAGAACTGTCAAGTTACTTACAAAAGTTATCTTACTAGGCTAAGATAAGACCTCTCAACCAAGACAATGCAGGCAAGAAAAGAATAGGAAGACTCATTCAAAACACTAAATGAAAAGCAATTTCAACTAAGAATACTATACCTGACAATATTATCCTTCAAATGAGAAAAACAAATAAAATCTTTCTCAGACAGACAAAAACTGAAAGAATTCAACTACAGTAGCTTTCTAAGAAGTACTGAAAGGAACACTATATCAGAAAAATTAAAGAGAGAGAAACAGAAAAAAGAGAATAGAAAACAATCAAGTATGTGGCTAACAATATGGTAAGGATAAGTCTGCAAATATTGATAATATGCTATATTAATGGAATGTTAATAGATTAAGCTCTCAAATTAAAAGATACAGACTGGTTAAGTGGATTAAAAAAACAGGAACCCTCTATATGCTGCCTACAAGAAATGCATTTCATGGATAAAGACATAAGTAGACTCAAAGTGAGGGGCTAGAAAAAGATATCCTTACCAATGGAAAACCAAAAGAAGGCTGGAATCATGTTACTGTTATCAGAAAAAAAAATAGACTTTAAGACAAAATCTGTAAGAAGAGACAGAGAAGGACACTATATAGCATTAAAAAGGCTAATTCACCATGAAGATATAACATTCATAAATATCCATGCACCCAACACTGGAGTACCCAAATATGTAAAAGAAAACCTGACGGATCTAAAGGGAAAGATATAGTGCAACACAATAATCATAGGGTTTCTCAATAGCTCACTGTCTTCTTTGCACATATCATCTAGACAAAAAGTAGGCAGAGAAATACAGGATTTAAATAACACCATAAACTAAATAAATTTAACAGACATCTATAAAATTTTCCACCCAACAACCACAAAATATACAATTTTCTCACTGCCACACATGAAAAATTTTCAGATTGACCACATGATAGGGCATGAAACAAGCCTTTACAAATCAATAGGCATAGAAACTATATTCAGCATCTTCTCTTACCACAATGAAATTAAACTTGAAATGAACTGCAGGCAAAAATACCAAAATTACACAAACACATGGAATCTGAACACTCTTGAATTATTTTACAACCACTGAAGAAATTGAGTAGGAAATCAAGAAATTCATTGAAACCAATGATAATGAGCACACAAGATTTCATAACCTATGAGACACAGAGAAAAGCAGTAATATGGGGAAATTCATAGCAATTAGTGCTCACAAGAAAAACTACTGAAAAGTGGAGAATAGACAATCTAAAAACACACATCAGGAAACTGAAGAAAACAACAAAAATATGGGAGAAAAGAAATAATAACGATTTGAGAAGAAATAAATGAGATAGAGAATAAAGAACTATACAAAAAAATAAATGAACCTGAAGGCTAGTTCTTTGAGAAGATAAGCAGGCTAATACCATGAATGAATATAGATGCTAGAATTCTCGACAAGATATTAACAAATCATATACAACAACACATTACAAAGATTATACACCATGACCAAGTAGGCTTTGTCCCAAACATGTAAGGATGACTCGACATACACAAAACCATAAATGTAATACATCATATTAACAGAAGGAAAGATAAAAACCATATGATATCAATTGAGGCAGAACAAGCATTTGATAAAATATATCATCCTTTCATAATTACGATTCTCAGCAAAGTCAAAATAGAAGGGACATTTCTCAACAAAATAGAAGCCATATATGAAAACTCATAGCTAACATCATACTGAGTGGGTAAAAGCTTTCAGATATTTTTTTCCACTAAGAACTGGAATAACACAAGACTGCCCACTCTCTCTACTCCTATTCAGTACAGGACTAGATATCCTAGCCAATGCAATCCAGCAACAGACTAAAACGAAAGGCATTCAAATAAGGAATGAAGTGAAATTCTCTCCATTTGCAGATGACACGATTATATACATAGAAAACCAAAAATAACCTACAAAAAAAAAAAACTCATAGAGGTGATAAATTAATAAAGTGTCATGATAAAAAAACTACAGATAAAAATCTATAGCATTTCTATACACCAACTATGAGCAGGCTGTAATAGAATTGAAGTAGGCAATCCGTTTTCTAATAGCCAAAGAAAGGGTAAGATATCTAGTAATAAACCTAACCAAAGAGATCAAAGACCACTACAAGGAGAACTATGAAAAACTAAAAAAAGTTGAAAAGGACAAAAAAAAAAAAAAAGGGAAAGGGCACCCCATGTTCCTGGATTAGAAGAATATAATGAAAATTTTAAATCTACCTGAATTGATCTATGAATTTAATAAAATCCCAATGAAATTTATTTTTTATTTCTTTTTTTAAATTTTTATTATCATCATAATCATCTTTATATTACACTGGATTACATATAACTTTACAGTGTATTACATTGCTTTTTAGTCAATACAGAGACATTAATCTACTCCCTTCATCATTCAATATCTTTTCTATGTTTTTCCCAATCATTATTATTATTCTAATTATTTTTTAGAACAGTCAATCACTATTTCTCATTTTGCTTGTAAAAAGACTTTACCCATCATGAAATACTTCTCAGACCAATCCAGTTGAGAATACTATACATGTCATCATTAACAGGTAATAAGCCATATCTGTTTCTCACTCAAATTTGAGAGATATTCTTCATAGATATAGGAGAAAAAAATCATAATTTGTCAGAAATCATGTAAGACACCTTATCACCAAAGAAACACAGGCATCGCACTCCCGGATCTCAAAATATATTATGAGCTGTGATAATCAAAACAGCATGGTACTCACAAAAATAGACATATAGACCAATGGATCAGAATAAAAACCCCAGAAATGAAGCCCAAAAATACAGCCTACTGATTTTTTTTTTTTTGAGAGTTTTTTGCTATAGGGCACGTGCACTCACCAGAAAGACAGAGAGAGACAGAAAAGCAGAAAGTGAGAAATCACCCCCCAGGGGGGATGGCCACACCACAACCCTTTCTCCTCCATTCTTCTCTCGGGATCTTGGGCACGCATGCACATGCACCTGGTGTGAGTTTAAGCCACCATGTCTGGGATTCGAACCATGGTCAACTACATGGGAGTCCAGCGACATAGTCATTATGCCAACTGCTGGTCGCCAGACTACTGATTTTTGACAAAAGGCACCAGACAATCCAGTGGGGAAAATATAATCTCTTTCACAAATGGTGCTAGAAAAACTGGATATCCATCTGCAGAAAAGTGAAACTGGAACCCACCTCTCACCATTAATAAAAATCAACTTAAAATAGATTAATGATCTAAGTCTAATACCTCAAACTATACAAATACTGGTGGATAGCACAGTGGAAACTCTTGGAGATCTTGGAGTAGTAAAAGACTTCTTAAATAAGACATCCAAAACACAAACGATAATCCAGAAAATAGGCAAATGAGATTACATCAGGTTAAAAAAATTAAAATTAAAAAATAGTTCTTCACAGCAAAAGATTAAATAATTAGAGTAAAGAGACAACCCTTGGAATAGGAAAATACATTTGCAAGCTTAACCATGAATAAGGGACTGATAACCAAAATATATAGAGAACTCAGTTTACCCACACACACACAAAAAAAAATCAATCCAGTTAAAAGATGGGCAAATGAGCTGAATAGACAACTCAGCAAGAAAGATATTCAAACAGCCAAAAAGCATATTTTAAAAATGTTCAGTATCTCTTATTATAAGAGAAATGCAAATCAAAACCACAATGAGATATCTCCTAACCCCAGTCAAAATAAATAATGATAAGTGATAGTGAGGCAGTGTTGAAAAAGAGAACTCTCCAGCACCGTTGGTGGGAATGTAAATAAAAACAGCCTGCATGGAGAACAATACAGAAGTTACTCAAAGCCTATGAATAGAACTAAAATACGGATCTAGAAATTCCATTCTTGAACATTTACTCAAAGGACAGTAATACACTCAACTAGAAAAACATGTGCACATCTGTGTTTGTTGCAGCATTATTCCACTATTGCTAAGACATGGAATTAACCCAAATGTCCAAGAAAAGATGAATGATTTAAAAAATGTGTGGCACATATCCACTATCGAATACTACTCAGCCATACAAAAAATGAGACCTACCGGGGTCTTGATAGAAAGTGAATGAATATAGAAAACTTAATCCTAAACAAAGCAAGCCAGACTATGAAAGAGAGGCAATGTATGCCCCCACATAACATATACCAAATATCTGTACTCTATGGCAGAAATTGAAAGACTGGAAGGCATAAAAACTTGGACAACAACCATTGACACCACAGAGTTTGAAAACAAAAATGGGAGGAGGGGCGATATCTCACTTTCTCTCTCTCTCTCTCTCTCTCTGGCTAGTGCATAAAAACATAAAAATAATAATAGTGTGAGTATGAAAAAATATGATGGGGACTATATAATAATAAGGTATTACATCATCTACAGATCAAGTAATATGTAATGTGAACTTCATGAATGAATTCAAGAAAAAAAATAACTTAACCTACTTCAAATTCCCAAGAGCAAAAATTTTGCTAACAGTTCCACATTATCAGAGCACTTGGATTTACATTTGAAAGTGTGTCAAAGAGAAGAAAAAAAATAACACAATTTCTAGGAAGGTTTTTTGATAAGACCACTGAGCTGAGACTTAGACTTTTCATGAATAAAGTCTGAAATGAGCAGTGAAATCAAGAAAAAGAGTCAGTTGGTTAAAAACATACTTTGAAATATTAACATCCTTGGAAAGTGGCACATTGGTTTGGATTTAGAGTAATGAGATAAAGAGAGAGAGACAGAGAAGCAAGCGGGAGAAAAACTCCATTCTGAAAATAAGACAACAGACCTTAGTACTTGCCAGATGTCTTTGATTTAGAAGTAAAGAAGAGTTGTAATAGATGTAAGGGACAGCAAAACATTGACTATAAATGTGGTTCCAAAATTCCACAGACTGTAATTGTAGTTGGGTACAGCTGCAAGTGTTAAGGATATTAACAGAGTAATGTCATTCTGTCTTCAGGGATAGGACAAATAAGGACACATTTATACCAATTGTCCAAGAACTAGGAAAAAAAAATGAGATGAATAGATTCCAACCAACCTCAAAGGCAAAGAATTAAAATTGAAAATGGGAGAAGAAGACGGGCCTTCAGAAGAAGGTTCTACATGGCTCCAGCGAACTAGATTTTTCAGGGAATGAAGATTTTCTACTGATAATTCCCCAACAAACGAGCTGGCGAGCTAGCGAGCTAGCGGCAGGGAGCCCCCCCCCTCCCCCGCCTCCGCACTCCCAGCCTTCTATCTCTGTTTCTCTGTCTCGGTTCCTGTCCCTCCCTCCTTCTGTCTTCCCTTTTTTTTTTTGTAATTTTTCCTTTTTACACTTTTTTTAAAAGGCACAGTTTTTCTCTGGCTCTTAGCTCCACCTTTTTAATCACCTTTAATCTTGTTAATTATCGCTCTGGTCTTCCCACCCAGGCAGTAGAAGCCAGGCCTTCAAAGACGGTTCCACATGGCTCCAGCGAACTACATTTTTTGCGCAGCGCGCTTGCATGCTGCACAATTTTCTATTTTGTGATTTAAAAAAAAAAAATAGAACAGTAATTACAATTTTTTTTATTTTTTGTCTTTTTTTCCCCTCTTTTTGTTGTTCTCTCTCTCTTATTCATTTTCCTTTTTCTTGTCTCTCCACCCTCCAATATCCTTTCAATGTGTTTTTAGATGGATCTAAGAGTTGTAATAGATGTTTGGTTATAACTAAACATCCAAATACCAATAGAGTTAAAATATTCCCCAATATCTACTGAATCTGCTG
>NW_006160213.1:103336-219903 GCF_000334495.1 Tupaia belangeri chinensis
TGATGCTTAGGGAAGGAATGTAAATTGAGTTACAAAAAAAAAAAGTTTCAGGAAAAAAAATATATCTATTCAATGACTGCAGTAGGATATGTAGCCCCAGCTAGGTGCTACTTTATAGGATGCATAAAGTTAGACTTGTGTTCATGGAAATGTGTGTGTCATCTGTGTTTGCTATGAGGGTATTTGGATTGATTAGGGTCTTTGGTGATTCAATTAAATGTGGGAGGAAAACAGTATAGAAAGCAAACATAGATACCAGAGACAGTGAGGGAGGAGAGTGGGAGATGGCAGATGGTAAGAGATAGGGAATCAAGGATGGGGGGAAAAAAGCAAAACATACAGAAAACAAGAAATGGAAGATTATTTGCTGACAATAACATGTTTGTTAATGTGCTTGATTGAGACAATATACAGTGTACTCTGGATGGAAAATCTCATTTTGTATGCTGCAATGACTTACAGTGAATGAATGCAAATAAATAAATTGAAAAAATAATAATAAAATAAAATTGAAAATGGAAGATCTGCATTTTTTACATTGGCTCAGTACACAGTTAAGTAGGAATAGGAGGGCGAATTAATAGGCAGAGTAGCCAATGAAACGGAGCTTCCCAGAACATAATACTGGAATGCAGAGATTGCAGCAACAGAAAACTGAAATTAGTGAAGAACCCAAGAGAGAGTTTTGAAAAATACTACTCTAATAAATAGGCTACATTCCACACATAAAAAGAATACTTTTTCTTTGGGAAAAATACCTGTGAACATTTATAAGAAAAAAAAAACAAAGGTAGAGACTATAAATTTCACAAGATTTTACAAAGTAAATTATGAAATGCAAGTAGAAAATAGTGGAGCAACGAAATGTGGCAGGATGGAAGAAGATACTTGCAAGATATAAATTCAAGAATTAATATTTGGAATAAAGAATTAAAAGAAAGACAACCTAAACCACAAATAAACAAAAAATCCTACGGATTGTAAATCAAAAACAGGAGTATGTAAAATAGGTTAAATACAAAGAAAGCTGGGGAAACTGCATACATAATTAAAGGAAGAACTGGAGAAATGGGAAGAAATGGATGAAATTAAGCCTATTGTTGTCATGAACCACTGCAAAATGATTGAATGCACAGGAAAACTTGTTTTGCTTGTACTGTGTCAATCTTCAGGAAGAATTGTAAATGAGTTACATAAAAATGGCATTTTTATTTTTTAAAATATACTGGTGAAAATCAAAGGAGATAATGCAAGTAAAAGTGTTTTGATGAAGTTAAGTGCTGTACGTAGAAGGTGTTATTATTATCTTTATCTTGTGATTCCAGTGCTGATTTTCAGTTCTTATACCCTTGCTCATAGCAAAGCAATTTTAATTCACTCTATGGCTAAGATATGATTATCTTGTATCAAATGCTCTACTAAATTCTAAATATATTTCATCTAAGTGTGTATCTTCTGTCATCTCATTTGCAATGCTATCAAGAATATCTGTCAATCAATTTTTCAGCTTAACTTATTTTTTTATTAAAAGAAAACTAATTTTCCATATGCTCTTCTGAAGAACCCTCTTTTTCTTCAATATTTGTGTTCTTGTTTCAGTAAGAGAGATATACACCAAAAAAATTATTTTAGTAGACTTTAAAACATTAGTAAAATAGAGAGTACCCTGTATTATAGAATTTTGTTATAAATTCCTTCTAAAAAGAAAATTCTATCCCTCCAGTTATGATATAACTGCAATATAAGAAATACAGGAATTTAAAAAATCAGTTATAGATATTTCTTTAGTTCTTAAAAATTTATTTATGAAATTGTCAGATCACTCATATTATGAAAAAATATTATGGCTGAACCATATGAAACTACTAGTGTTTGACTCTGTTTTGCCTATAAAATATCAATTTCTTATGGTTAACTTTATCAAATATCTTTGATTATTTATTATTTTTAAATCCCATCAAAAGAGGGCCAAATTCTCTGTAAAGTCTCTTGTACAAAGGCTTCCATTCATGAAAAATGACCCTCCATGATCTAATCACTTCCTAAAAGGTCTCACCTCTTAATATTATCATAATGTTGATTAAATTCTAATTTGAATTTTGGAGTTAATACTACTGTTAAAACCATAGTAGTTAAGAATCAAGATGAATCTTCAACCTTACATTTGTTAGTGTGATTAACACATTGTGTTAAAACTTTTTTAAAAACTTCCTGATATATTTACATGGCGTCTTATTTTTCCAGTGGATTTAGATTTATTTTTATTAAATGTTTTTCTTAATACTGCATTGTCTTTCCTATTACCAATTTTACATATTAAACTTTACAAGAGAAGATAAACAGGAGGCTTAATTGGTATTGAACTGAAACACAAGGGGCCAGGTGGCACAGTGACAATGCAACTAACCTCACGTGAGACATTTCCTGGGTTTGCATATTGCAGATCTATCCCTATATATGCTAAGTGTACACATGTCTGTGATCCAGGCTGGCTAAGACTGGGATGGATTGCTTTATAAAGACCCTGTTAGGGGAGTTTGTCTTGTGCTTTCCCTCTCTCTCTCTCTCTCTCTCTCTCTCTCTCTATGTCTGTCTTTCTTTCTCTTTCATAGAAAAAAGGAAACAAACTTTAAAATAAGGAGAACGATGCCAGAACATAGGCTCATGATTTTCATATCAATGGAGCCAATTTGTTAAGTCTTGTGTTCAACATAAAAAGCAACATTTGTGAGCCCAGCAGGTGGCATGGTGGTTAAGGCACTGAACACTCACTCTGGTTGGCAGCTTGAACATTATGCCAGGCACATGTGCATGCAAGCCCAAAATCCAAAGAGAAGAATGGAGGAGAAGGAATTGACAAGTGGCCATCCTCGCCAAGGAGTGATTTCTCTCTCTCTCGCTCTCGCTCTCACTCTCTCTCTCTTCTTTTCTCTCATTCACATGTCCTACTACAAAAAAAAAAAAAAAGCTACATTGCTATAAAAATACAACCATTGACATAGATGTCTTGATGTCTTCTTTAGGCACCTGTCCATTCAGCTGTATTGCCCACCTTTAAATAAAAGTGTTTGTTTTATACTGGTGAGTGGTTTGAGTTCCATGTATATTCTGAATATTAATTCTTTGTTTAATTTATATCTTGCAAGTATTTTCTTCCATTCTCAGACTGTTCCTTAATTCTGTTGTTTTCTTTCCTGTACAGAAGCTTTTTAGTTTGATGTAATCTCATTTAACAATGTTTGCTTTTGCTTCCTGTGCTTTTGAGGACTTACCTAAAAAACAAACAAACAAACAAACAAAAAACCTTTGCTCAAGGTAATGTCCAGAAGTATTTCTCTTATGCTTTCAATAGTCATTTTATAGTTGAGGGTCTTACATTTAAGTTTTCAATCCATTTTGATTGATTTTTGCATATGATGAAATACAGTGGTCTAGGTTATTTCTTCTGCATATATATACAATTTTTCCAGCAAAATGTATTAAAAAGACTATCCTTTAACCAAAAAAAATAATTGGTACATTTGTCAAAAATCTATTGACTATGTGTACATGCATTTATTCCAGAGTTCTCTATTTTTTACTATTGGCCTATGCGTCTATTTGTATACCAGATCTGTGCTCATTTAGTCACTATAGCTTTACAGTGTATTTTAAATGTGATAAAAATGGGGGAAAGTATGAAGAGACAGTTTACTAAAGAAGATATTTAGGTAGCAAATAAAATGCTCAAAATTAGGAAAATGAAAAAAAATTATAATGACAAATCACCTTGCACCTATCAGAATGATTAAAATTTTTAGAAGTCCATCTGGAGAAAAATGAAAGTAGAACCTTATCTTTCACCAATAACAAAAAAATCAACCAACTAGAAATGGATTAAAGATTTAAAGACCAAAAGTATAAAATAATACTTGTAAACAACATGGGAAACACTTCAAGATATTGGAGTAGTCAGATTTCTTAAAGATCCCTAAAGTACAGGCAACAATACCAAAAGTAGACAAGAGGGATTACATCTAGATTAAAAGCTTCGGCATAGCAAAGGAAATCATAAATTAAAAAAACACAGACTGGGAGAAAACACTTGCATACTATTTCAGATAAGGAATTAATAATCAAAATACATAGAGAACTCAAATAGCTCACCTCCAAAAACAATTGCTAATCAAAACAAAAAAAATGGGCAATCAACTTAGATAGTTCTCAAAGGATGACATAGGTATAGCTAAAAAGTATATGAAAAAATGCTCAATATGCCTTATTAGAAGAAAAATGAAAGTCAATACCACAATGAGGTATCACCCAACTCCAGTTAGAATGGTGATGATCATAAGAACAATTAACAGATGTGTCGAGGTTTTAGAGAAAAGGGAACATCTGTGCATTGCTGGTGGGAATATAAATTAGTATAGCCTCTATGGAAAACAATATAAATTTTCCTCAAAAAAATTAATTAAAAAAAGTAACTCAGTGGAAGCTCTCATGTATCATACTTAAAACATGAACTGAAAACATCTTTTAGGTATTGAATTCTCTGCAAAGTAGGGGAAATTTTTCAAACAAAAGCTTATAAAACCAAAATTGTAGAAAAGTATGTAAAACCATTCTTGGCAATGGTCTTGATGTAGCTTGATATATTATTAATGTGACCAATATCATTTATATGCATCTTCACATGCTATTAAAGTCACAGAGAATGATAAGCCAAAAAAAAAAAAAAAAGAACTACTGTATAACCCAGTAATCCTATTCTTGTATATTTACCCAAAGGACAGGAAATCAATTTGTTGTAGAGAGAGACTTGCACATTCATGTTTATTGCAGAATTATTCACAATAGTTAAAACATGGAATCAACTTAAGTGTCCAACAGTCAATGTCTGGATTACGAAAATGTGATAAATACACACAATGGAATATTACTCAGTCATCAAAAAATAGATCCTGTCATTTGATACAAAGTGGATTAATCTAAAAGATATAATGCTAAGTGAAATAAGCAAGGCTAAGAAAGACGTTATGCTAAGTGTCTCCTCTTAGCACACACTGAACATCTGCACTCTGGCAGAAACTGAAAGACTCAACCGCATAGAAGAGGGTGACAGTAGATACTATGCTATGGGCGGGGCAAGAAAAGGTTTGAGAAAAAAGGGTTAACAGACACAAGAATTCATGTAAAAAAGGTAAAGGTTAGAGACAGTGTACTACAACAAAGTAAAAAGGGGCATTGTCAATATTATATATATATATATATTCCCCCCAAAAAAGGTCATAGAATGAATATCAAATGTGCGCAGTATAATGTAATGTTCTTTGTTAAAGACGATAAATATTGTAAAATCCTTCATTTGATTATCACACATTGTACACATGATCTGAAAAATTATACTGTGCCTCACAAAGATATACAACAATTAAATGTAAGTCAGAAATTATAAAATAAGGGAAACACTTTAAAAATAAAATAATAGAGAAAATACTAAATATTGGCAAGTATTCAGAAAAACTGGAACTTATATGGTCGGTGGGCTGCATAATGGTGCTGCCACTTTGGTATACCATTTTATAGTTTCTTATAAAGGTAAATATGCAATTACTGCATGCCAATTTTGTTCTTGGACCCTTTATCTTGGAGAAGTAAAAGCTTACATTTATCCAAAAAGTCTGTAAATAAATGTAGTATTTTATACATAATAGCCAAAACCTATATAGGCAAATACTGGAAATAACAATGATATCTTTTAACATGTGAATGGTGAACACATGTTTATGGTTAAACTATTACATATACATGCCATGTTAATGTTTGTCAAAAACAAAAGGAACAAAATAGTAATGCATGAAGCAACGTTAAGGATCTTCAAGGAATTATGTTGAAATATTGAGTTATAAAAGTTTACATGGTTGATGGCTCCATTTATATAATGTATTGAGATAATAAAATTTTGAGAATGATGAACATAGTAGGCATGGGTTGTCTGTGGTCGGACCGCATGGTAAATGATCGTATATGCTGTAGGAAGGTAAGGGCCATGTGAGAGGTCTTTGTAGTGATGAAACTCCTCACTATCTTGACTGTGGGATGGATACATGAATATACACATGCAAAACAATTATGTAGAACGGAATGTTCCCAGTCACAAATGAATGTAAAAAAAAAATAAAGAAGTCTGAGTAAGATCAGTAGATTGTATCAATGTGAATATCTTGGTGTGATGTTGTCCTACAGTTTTACCAAATGTTACCATTTTGGGATACTGAGTAAAGGGAATAATGGATAACTGTGTTATTTGCCTGAGAATCTACAATTACCTTTAAATTTCTTCAGTTAAAAAAAATGCTGTTAGAAGTAAGACATTTTACATTTGAGAAACAAAAGTCACATATTTTAAATCATATTGTCCTTTTCCCCCCAATTTTGTCTATAAAAAGATTTTCTTGCTGTGTCTTAATTTACAAAATAATATAATATCAAGGTATTATTTTTTTTTGACCAGAGGGCACATACACTTGCAAGAGAGAGACAGAGAGAAGGAGAGAGAGAGGAAAAAGAAAGTTCTCCCCAGTGGGACATGGCCACATCGCAACACCTACTCTATTTCTTCATCCTGAAGAAATGAGATTGAAATTGAGATTCAAGTATGCACATACATACACCCATCATGTGTTTCAAGTTGCCAGGTCTGGGACTGAAACCATGCAATCACCCATGTGGGACCTGATTCCCATAATCGATAAACCACAGACCAACCAATATTGAATCATTTTTATTTGGAGAAAGCCATTTTTGTGCAGGTGCATATGCAGCCCTTGTTAGGTAAGAAATATTTAAGCAATGCTCGCAATCATGTTTATAGGAGTTACAACACTAGTAATAAGTTACATTTGCAATAACCTACCACTAAGACATATATTTTTATCTATTAAGCTCTAGTGTACATAGTATTTTGCAACCATTGTTAAACAACTCACCTAAAGAAACTCTTTCCTAAAATACCATACAGTAAAGTCAAAGTGTGAGCTGGGACATCAAGCAGTATATCCTGACAAGTGAAAGCGCTGAGCATTGTAATAAGTATATAAATGAGCTGGAGCTCTTGTTTGGGCTGTGTAATCAATCTCACTTTGAAATGAATGGGTTATATTAATGATAGTTTTGTTTCTGTGTCTGGTACTCAACTGAATCAGTCAGGACAAGTAAAACTTAAAAGTCAGCCCTGAATCTCTTTCTTCTTATGCATTTTGTTGATAAACTAGTTTCCAGAACTGAATTTAATTTACTTAACCTATTGACATCGAATTTATAACTCTTATGAAAGAAGAGCAAAAAATGAAGACTCTGATCATTTTAGTAAACAATGAATTATATATAGGCAGAACACCTACAGTGTACATTATTCGGGTATGTCAATCTACGTGTATCTCTATGTCATATCCTTTCTTCCCTCTTGTTTACTCGAATATCCTCCCAACTCATATTACTGAAAACGAGTACTGGGTCTTCTACAGCTCTTGATTATCTGTGCCACTGCTGCATCTTTATCATTATTCTCATGATGTAAACAAATAGAGAAATCTATATTAATGATGAATAATGGGGGAGTCAGGAGTAGGAGCTAGAGAACACAGTGAGTGAATTAACTTATGGAAAGAAATGTCTCGACCAAATTAAGGCAATCTCCATGCTAACTTTTCCTCAAATTCACAGCCACCACAGGCACAGATTTGCTTTGGGGTCACAAATGTCAAAAAAGAAAAATCGAGTATTGATAGCTTCAAACTAATTGAGGGAACTTAGCAGATATCTTTTTATTGTATTTTATTTTAGATTTTTTGCCATAGAATGAGTATGCTCCCCAGAGAGAAAGAAAGACAGTGAGAGGGTAAGTGAGAAATCATCCCCTAGAAGGGATGGCCACACCATTATCCCTTCTCTTCTATTATCCTCCTGGGACTTTGAGCATGCATGCACACATGCCCAGTGTGATTTTCAAGCTGTCAAGTCCAGAACTCAAAGTGGACTTGTGGACATGTGGGAATCTAATGCTTTAAGAATCCCACTACTGGCTGGCCTCCGTTAGCAGATACCTTAAAATAGAAAAGCATTTTACTCAGAAAATGCACAACTAAAATAATAATAATACACCTATACTGTGAGTCGTTTACCATTTCATAAAAAGTTCTTATTTTCCCCCACTTTTGCTAATTGAATCGTTTTCACATGAATGAAATACATGTTAAATTATTTACAGATAATTACATGGCTGTGCTATTGCTAAAATATTAAGACACAGTTGTCCCATAGGAAACATTGCACCAGACACAAACAAATCAAGAAATGATAGCCAAGGGGATAATGAAGAGGTATTATAAGAAAACCCCAAAGAACTAGAGATATTATTATATTAAAATTAATTTTTACAGCAATTTAAGTTACTTTTAAAAATGGCTTTTTTCCCCTCATCTTTTTTTCACAAGTATAATGTCAGACCCTTTCATTTGCTTAACTTGAATATTTGTATTAGAAATTAGACAACGAATATATTTTAATTATAGTAATAAGCAGTATTTCAACCCAACTAGCATGCTGTTAACATCTGTAGAAAAGATGAGTGCCATTTATTACCTGCAGTAATACTAAAGTAAGTCAACTTTTTGTTTAATTACATCATTGTTAATACATAAATGAAGTGCTGCAGATCAGATTAGTGGACACTGAAAATGAATGTTTGCATCTAGACTAATCATAAATGGTAATTTAGATATTACACACTTTAAGTTCTTACTTTTTAATTTTAATGCATCTCAGCATTACTCTTTTTAGATTCATCTTTTTAACTTTTATAATAATAATAATTATTTTTATACATTCAATTGCTATACATCATTTAGCTTATATAGAGAATTTAATTAGATTTATCTTAAGTGATGTTTTTCCAGCTTCCTGCAACAGGTTTTTCTAATTTTTAGCCATTATTTCTTTGAATAAGCTTTTCCTCTCTTCTTTAACTCCAATAACATATATATTATTCCACTTAATGTGTCCCATAAGTCCCTTAATTTATCTTCACTGTGTTTTATTCTTTTGTCTTTTTGCTCTCAAATGGATGATTTCCAATGACCTTTGAATTTTGCTGATTCTTTCTTTTGCTTGATCTAGTCTGCTTTAAACTCTTCTCCTGAGTTTTTTAGTTCAGTTAATGTATTTTTCAGCTGTATGGTTTCTGTTAGATACTTCTTTTTTTTTTCCTTTGATTTTTTTTTTCTTTATTTCACGTTTTGCCATAGGACACATGCACTCACCAGAGAGAGACAAAAAGACAGTGAGAAAGAAAGTAAAACATCACTCCCTGGGAGGATTGCCAGGCTGCAAACCTTTCTCCCCCCATTCTCTTCTAGGGATTTCCAGTATGTGTACATGTGTGCCCTGTGTGATTTTCAAGCCACCGAGTCCAGTACTCAAACTGCAGTTGGCCATGTGGCCTTAACCACTATGTCAGCTGCTGGCCCTTGTTTGGTACATTTTAATATTTTCTACCTCTTTGTTAAAATAATGTTTGTTAATGTATAGCTCTCCTAAACTTAATGAGCTTCTTTATGACCACTCTTTTTACTTCTTTGTCAGGTAAATCACATATATCCATTTCATTTGAGTCAGTTTCCAGAGAATTCTCTTATTCTTTTATTCTTCATTTTCCTCTATTTTCTGTGTTGATTTCTATGTGTTATGTAAGACAACCAACTTTTTCAGTCTTGTCAGATAGTCCTGATATAGGAGGTAATCTTTATTAATCAGTCCAGGTGAGTTCCTAGTGCCTCTCAGATTTTTTGTGCTTGTCCGAACATTGTGCTTACTGGTATGAAGGTATTACACGTGCCAAATCCTGTTAGTGATCCAAATTAGGTGAAGTTAAAGTCAGTTCCTTCAGATGCAATTGAAAAACTTGGTGTGTTAAAATGTGTTCTAGTTCCTTCTATCTTTAGGGAGAAGCTGGTTACTCTCTTCCCTACAAGAATCTGAAGACTTGGATTTGTCACTGGGAAGAGCCAGCAAAAAAAAGGTGCAGGAAGTGCCCACATTCCCATTTAGGCCCATGGAGATCTATTGTTTATGCACCTCTCAGCTCTCAGGTGAAAACTAGTTAGGTGGACTGTAAGTAAATAGCTGGAAAAATGTGTCAATAAACCCCTTTCACGTAGAAACTGATTTCTGGGCTTTTTAGCCTCTTCTTTCCGTACTGATCGCAGAGACCACAGCTGGTTCATATGACCATCACACCATTTCTTTATTCCCTATGGTCTCAGGAAACTTACACAAGCTGAGTACCTTCTGTTCCCTGAGCTAGGTAGTATAATGTCAAAACTTCTGGAGGTACCTGTAAAATTAGGGTGTTATATGGACAGTCCAGAACCTTCATACCTTAAGAAGAAGCTAAGAGTTGAGATTCATTCCCAATTTCAAGCACATAGCCCCCAAGGTAAAGTTCGTGTGTATGTCCCATCTTTTCCAAATATTCACATTGAGATATTTTCTGTTATTTTTTGTGTAGTAGTCTTTCAACTAGTATTGGGCTTTCTCTCAGTGGAATTGATGTATATATAGTTGTTATTCCGTGTACCCATAGAGGAGGGAAAGTCAGGATCCCCCTATTCCATCTTGCTGATATTGTCAAGAGCTCAGTGCTCATCCTGGTGTGGTTTGAAATTGTGAACGTATCCATCTCCTAATCACTCTACATTCAGAGTCATCTTTGAGGTCACAAATCTTAGTTCCTCTTACCATTCTCCAACAAAAGAAAATTGAGGCTCTATTGGAAAACTTGCTGAATCTAGGACTTGAGCAAGACATATATAAAATTACCCTGCACTGTATGTTAATGGCAGAAAATAAGAAAGTGCTCCAAAACAATAATAATAAAACATGCAATGACGATGGTATGTCAAAGAGAAATAAGAACCAATTTAAAAAGCACCTAATGGTCAAACCTAGAATAATTTGAACAACAAAATAAAGTGGTATTTAATTATTCTCTTGTGTCTAAAATAAATATTGATTCCATATGAATATAAATAATTAATAGATGTAGGAGAAGAGATATATCTTTCCTGCAGAATTTCATAATTCTTGTAGATATTGCTCCCTCAATAAGACAGAACGTAATTCTCTAATTTGTAAGTGAGAGCTGCATATACCGATGTCCTCTCAGAGAGTACAGTATGGAACAGGGGGTGGACTTTACCATAGAGAAACCTGCAACTCCATTCGAGACATCAAAGTTAACATCAACAGTTACAGATCATGTTGATGGTACATATCTCTGACATGGTGGGAAGCAAATGATATTTTATCTCTGTGATATTCCTTCACAAAATAATCTAATCATGAGAAAAACAGCAGACAAATTCAAACTGAGGGACATTACATAAAGTACAAAAAGTCGTCCTCAACCCTTTCAAGGTCATTCCAAAACAAAGAAAGTCTGAAAAATCATGATAGCCAAGAGAAACCTACAGGGAAAGAACAACCAACTAAATGTAATATGCTGTGCTGGATGGGATTCTGCAACAGGGAAAAATAATTAGATTAAATCTAAGGAAATCTGAATAAAGTATGGGCTTTAGTTAACAATAATGTATTGATATTGGTTCACGAATTATGGCAAAAGTAGCATACTAAGAAGCCATTAACAGAGAAAAATCAGTATGAAGTATATGAGAACTCTGAAGTAGCTTCATAATTTTTCTTTATAGCTATAACCTGCAACTCCAGTCAAGATATCAAAGTTTGTGGGGACCAGCAGTTAGTGTAATGGCTATGTCGCTGGACTCCCACGTAGTCGACTGCGGTTCGAGTCCCGGACCTGGTGACTTAAACTCATGCCGGGCGCGTGTGCGTGTGTGCCCAAGATCCCAAGAGGATAATGGAGGAGAAGGGATTGTGGCGTGGCCATCCTCCCTGGGGAGTGATTTCTCGCTTTCTATCTCTCTGTCTCTCTCTGTCTGTCTGGCGAGCACACGCGCCCTATAGCAAAAACCTCTCAAAAAAAAAAAAGATATCAAAGTTTATGAAATTTAAAAGTACACTTCTTAAATCATAACACAAAACCTCATAATGGATTTCTTATTCTTCCCATAATGAAAGAAAATTAATATGCCCCATTGATGTCTATATTGTTCTTTCCCATTTATCTGTGACACAGACATAAACATCAAGGTACAACTTCTTTCTTGCCACCAGGATGAAATTGGAATAAAAATACAGGCCAACATATTAAGATGGAGAAGTAGGAGGATGCAAAGAACCTGGATTCTGAAGGGCATTGTTGAACTGCCTTTTTTATTGTCCAACTTCTTATCTTCAAGTGCTTTATTGCATGAAATAAATAAATGCCCACCATTTTATGTCTATAATGAACCATGTAACCAACAACAGCATTCCATGGGGAGAAAAGCCCAGAATTGTGTTTCCACAACAAAACCAGCATCACTTTTCCTTTATTCCCCCTTATGCCCCTTCTTGAAGGTATTCAAATGTGGTGATCAGTTAGGACAGATGAAATGAAGTTAGGATGAAGAAAGAGGCTGATTCTCTCTCCTAAACTCCATAAAAAGCATCCACAGCTGCCACAGGTCTTGGTTGAGATAGAGAAGGAAGATCAATTTGGTTATGATTTCAGAAATTTTGATAGGCAGCATTTGTACTATGCTGGACGACATTGTTATTACCATGTAGTAAATGATACCTTTATGGCACTTTCTCCAATATGAAGCATGTTATTTTATAACGTTAACATTTTCTTGATTTTCTGTCTATTCACATTTGCAAGGAAATTCACATCTTCTCCTGCAATGTTTATGTGACCTATGAATCCTCTGAAAAACTCTAGAAAATGGAGATAAAATCTTGGACATTTTCATTCATTTTGCTTTTTTTCCTAAATGAGCCTAAAAATATAGTTCCTGCTTCTTAACTCATATTTGTAGACCTCAATCTCATGCTCTATTCCGGAAATATCCACAAGATTGACATCACATCCAGAAGTCTTAAATTCCTCCATGTTTTTGAATGTTGAGGAATGATTATCCTGTCACTACTAGTTGGCATACGTGCCATCCCCCCACCATTCTTTTAAAAGTGATCTCACCTGGAAAAGCTCCACATCCTAGACTGTAAACCAGATGACAATCTGAATACGTCATCTAACCAAATCATATACTCCATTTGCCCACTATTTTGTTTTTCCTTGCCAATCTCCTTTGCAAAAATGGGAGAAAGAAAATGAACATTTTTATGATCTCCAGCACTAATGAATATTTTTGTCAAGCTTAAGTTCTCTAAATTTATGTTTAAAATTTCATGTGTTGGTCCTAAGTGTTTCCCTTTTTTTTTTTTGGAGAGTTTATTTTCGCTATAGGGCACGTGCGCTCGCCAGACAGACAGAGAGAGACATAGAGACAGAACGCGAGAAATCACCCCCCAGGGGGGATGGCCACGCCGCAATTCCTTCTCCTCCATTCTCCTCTCAGGATCTTGGGCACGCACGCACACGTGCCCGGCATGAGTTTTAAGCCACCGGGTCCGGGACGCAAACCACGGTCGACTACGTTGGAGTCCAGTGATATAGCCATTACGCTAACTGCTGGTTCCCTGTTTTCCCCTTCTTGATGTGACTTTTACAGGTTTATAAACCCCTTTACATGCAGCCTTGGTTATAGTCCCTCATCCTCTCTAGTCTCTCCCTCAATTGCTTTCTCTTTATCTTTTCTAAACGCCTTTGTAAACATAAGCATTTTGGCCAGCTATATATACCAGCCCTGCCAAATGTGCATTCAGCTAATTTCAGAAGCTATCCATAATGTGTGATAATTAAATCAGAAAATTAGCAAATCAAGTTGAAGCAAACTGCTTTATGTATTGTACTGAAGAAATGCCAAATGAAGAAGTAGATAAAAATCTACAGGGTATAGGTTAATAATTCTTAAACTGTTTTCATGTATACTTGGGTTGAAAAGTTAATTAATCTTAATGGTAAGCTCTAAGTTTCTCCTTGTCGGAGAGGAAAGTTATCAGAAGAGCATAAAAGGAAAACTAGAATAAGCTCTTTGGTACTGGGTTAGAGTTGGAGACATTACTATAATCTTACATTTAGCTTAATATGCATACAGGTGGATAGATACAAAAACAAGCAGATATGTCTGCATACACAGCTTACTTTACATAAACAGATCAGTTTTCTCTATCATCTGAGATGACCTAAACATAATGACCTTCAGTAGAAATGATAGTACCTCCTCTGCCCAGGTTTTGATTCATAAACATCATTCTTCCATAAAAATAATCGAAACTTTTTGGAAAAATGTTCCCTTCTGGACAAGAGCAGGGAAAATGCAAGATAAACCTGAAGTGTCCTGTAGAACCAAAAAGTAAAGTGCTCAAAAAATTGACAGATGGACACACATCAAAAGGAGACAGAAGACACCTAAAAGAGCTCCCAGAAGACAGATCTGGAATTATTTGCACAATAAAATAAATACTGGTACTACTGAATTATAATTAGCCACATAAAATAAACAAATAAGCATAGATTCATCCATCGAAAAATGAATAAGTAATTAAATGAATAAACAAGAAAATAAAGGAAATGTGGAAGAAAAGAGATAAAGATTTTTTATAGAAAATTCCCCAAAATATATGCAGATATTACCCCCTGTAGGAAACAGAACTTACTCTCCTCTACCCAGAATATGGACTAAACTTAGGGACTTACTTCCAGAGTATGGAAAGGGGAAAAGTGAACAAAAGGGAAAAGCAACTTTCTACCATTGAAGAAGCCCAAGAAGAGCTACAACATCCAAGTGACCAAGGCTAAATTACCACACGTAGTTATCATGTACCCTTGTTCTGGTATCAAGTAACTTCTCATCTGTGAGAGTCTTTGCAAAAAGTTAAAACTCAAGTCTAATGATGAGAGAAACATCAAACCCAAATAGAGGAACATTCTACAAAATGCTTTACCATTACCCTCTAAGTTGTCAAGCATATGGAAAAGAAAGAAAAACTGAAAAACTATCACAGACTAAAGGTGAACAAGGAGTTATGACAACTAAATGCAATGTTATCCCGAATTAGTCCTGAAAACAGAAAAGTACCCTCAATGGGAAAACTGGTGAAATCTGAATTGAGTCTAAAGTTTAGTAATGTAGCAATACTTATTAGTGTTGACAAATGTACCATTGAAAGTACATACAAATGAATTCGTATGTAAAATTGATAAATATATATTTTATTTGTCTATGTATATATGCCACAAGTATTTGACTAATAGGCATTTTGACCCTGAAATCACTTTTTGAACTACTTTGTATATAATTTCAATGTATTTGGATTGGATATTTCCTATAATATTATCAACTAGCACTGTCCAGTAGGGCTTTCTGCAGTGAAGATAATGTTCTGTATCAGTGCCATCCACATCTGGGAGCCACTAACTACACATGACTACCAAGCATCTAAAATGTGACTCCTGAGAATTAGAAACCAAATTTAATTTAAATTTCAGGTCACATATGACTAGAGGCTACTATATTATACAACACAGCTTAAGATAAGTCATCAGATTGTGTATCCTCTTAAAGAAAAAACAAATATCATCATTAATTTTGTATTTTTAATATGCCTATTAAATATAACATATTAAGCAAACAACTATTACATAATACCTCAGGAATAAAAATAGCACCACCTTAACATATACAAAAAAAGATAAATGATCATAAAAGTTAGCAAACGTGTGCCTGAAATGCAAGTGGTGGTTGACCTGTAGGTAGGTTGTAGTTTTCTTACTGTAATCCTAAGTAATTGATGCTCCCTTCGTCTGTGCCTCTGGAAGATGCATGTTGCTTTGAACTGAGTTATCTTATGTTCTCTGTTTTCTTGAGAAACAACCTGATGTGACCTGATGAAATGTGACACGCTTGTCACTTTTTGTTAAAGGTGAGTATAAATGGGCAAATATCCATGTAACTAGAATGGTTTCTCGTTATTGGTTCCTGGCAGGTATTAGTCTAACAGCATAGCCCTACATGAGAAAAAACCTCTGCTTTAAAAAGCAGCTGATGCCTCAACCGAAAAAAAAAAAAAAAAGAAAAGAAAAGAAAGGAAGAAAGAAAAACACAATTTAAACATTAAAACATTACATTTAAAAGAAAGATACCTTGCATATTTTCAAGATTTTGTCATCTTCCATCTCCATGGTCTCTGTTTGACGTATTGAGTAACAATTATTTCTAAAACAAATGATCAGAATCCATTTGTGGTTTGGGATGAGGAATAAATATCAAGAACAGATGAACTAAATATCTTTTTGGTAAAAAGTATAGTTATTAAAAAAGGGGAGAAATAGTGTAGGCCGTGCATGATATATGACCAGAATTTTTTCTTATTAGAATGCTTTTCTGACTTGTCCAGGAGGCATTATACTTTAAGCCATGTTCTTAGTGAGGCAGAAAATTTCAACTTATAATGCCATATGAATTCCACCTTCTGCTATTATGAAAATGAGGAGTAACAGAAAGATTCCCCATTTTCTTTCTGTCACTCTCAAAAATATTAAGTTAATAATATGAAAAGGTATTTATCTAAATGGCTATCTTTTAAAAAGTCAATGCAAGGCAAGAAATGGCCTGATGCAATTTGATTTCATTTATACATGGTTGACAAAAGATAACATATGGCTGAAAGAATATATTTTAGCAAGTACGAGTAAAACTAGAAATCATTTCAAGGAGGCAGAATATTCTAGATTTACCTTTAACTGTCACAGATAAAAAGGATTAATTAATGAAGTCTGCACTCGATAGATAAAGGACTCCATTGGTTCTCTGTTAATTTTCTTGAAAGAGATAGTCCAGGTTGAATTTCTTCTTTTGCCTGAAATGGATTCCCGTTCTTCTTTTCTAGTATCAGGAAAAAAAGAAAAGCAGGGTATTAAAGCTAAAATTTAATCATAAATATTACATCAGTAGAATTCTTAAAAACGTTGTCTAAATATGTAACATGTATATCGAGTCATGCATCTCATATACTTCACAGGATATCATCTAGAATCATTTTAAAAAATCTAAGAATCTCAAGCTGTCATAATTTATATGAATTTTGTTACTATAGGACATTAACATTATAGAGTGCTAACATGAATCAAATTAGATGCTATTCACTCATTGATGGAATATGATTTTTCATATTATTATCCACTATTCATTTTATTTGTGAGTGGAAGCAATGTAAATCTGCCATTTAATGTAAATGTCCTTCAATACTGTGTCAGATAATCTTACTATAAGGTAGGTAGAACATTATAATCTACTATAAGGTAGGTAGAACACAAATAAGAAATAAAATGGTTAGATTCATGGATGAATATTAGCAAATAACTTAGGGATAATTCACTAGAAAATAATCTTACAGTATGAATCCACTTAATATACACCGACTATCCACAATCTAGAGATTAAAATATTGGAGGGGAAAAAAGCAGTGAAAATAGTTATGGACACTGAAGACAGTGTGGAATGGCGGAGGGAGAAGGGAAGAGTATAGAGAAGGAAATCAGGAAAAAAAATAGGCATGTCATTTGTGGGACACAGAAATAGTTTATTACCTGTTGATGATAACAGGTATAGTATTCTCAACTGGAGTGGTCTGAGAAGTATTTCATATTAGGTAAATTTTCTTTACAAGCCAAATAATGTATAGCAATTGACTATCTAAAAAAAAATAAGAATAATAAAAAATAATAATATTATAAAAAAAAGAAAAGCTATTTGCTGATGATGATGTGTACAGTAATGTCTTTGTCTTGACTGATATGCATGGTAATCTTGCTAGGAAAAGAAATGTTATACACTGCAAATATATATGTGATTAAATGTAATATAAAGTATGATAACAAAAATAAATTTAAAAAGAAAATAGTCTTACAGAGGTTATGAAAATGTCAAAATCCCCATTAACAACAACCAATAATATTAGATTTGGGGTTTAACAGGCACACAAAATGAAAGTTTATCCCAAACTTTCAATTTTTAAGAGAAGATGATCATTATCAGATCAGTTAAAAATTAATATGTTATTAAAGATATGAGAAAATAACTTTTATAAAGGGAATTTTTTTCTTCACAAAAAGCAAATATTTCTGTATGAAAATGCAGACTTTGACACCACCTTTGCAAAAATTTCTCAGGATTGGAAGAATTTTTTTATTTCTTTATTGAGTGTACATTGGGCTATGTTACAGTGACATTCCAAATCTAACATCCAAATTCCCTATGATGGCTTAAAGCACTTACATAATTGAGCATCCTACTCTTGTCTGGCCTAATCTGCTATTGTTTCTTCCTTGACCCCTCTCCTTCAGCCACACAAGCCTCCTCGCTACTTCTCAATTACTGCAAGTAGACCTCAAACTCCAGGCTTCATCCTTTGCTATTCCTCTTCCTAGAATTAGCTTCACCCAGATATCCTACGTGACTTGTTCTATTACTACCCAAAAACTCTAAAGAAGTATCACTTTTCTCATAATACCTTCATTAACAACAATTTTTAAGATGGTTTCCAGTTTCAAACATCCTATACCCCTTTTTTCTATTTATTTTGCTTCCTTTTCAGCTTTATTATGAGCTTTTAGGTATAGTTGACAAATGAAAATCATATATATTTAGGGTATACAATGTGATGTCTCAACATATGTATAAATTGTGGAATAATTACCAAAATCAAGCTAATTAACTTATCCATCACCTCACATAGTTACTGTGTATGTGCACACATCTGTGAATGGTGAGAACTCTTGAGATTTACCTTCAAGTTCCCCACTAATTATTAACCATAGTCACCATGTTGTACATTTGATCTCCAGTACTTAGTGATCTTATAAGTGAAGGTCTATACTCCTCGACTAATATTTTCCCTTCTCCCCCAACCCCCAGTTCCTGGTAAACGGCATTCTGTTCTGTCAGTTTGATTTTTCTCAGATTCCATATATAGTACTTGTCTTTCTGTGTCTGACTTATTTCATTTAACGTAATGTTTTTCATGTTAATCTATATTGTCACAAATGTCCTTCTTTAAGGCATATTCACATATAAATGTGCATATAAATATAAATCATATTGTGTGTGTATTTATCTGTCAATGAGCACTTCGGTAGTTTCCATATTTAGCTACTGTGAATAATGGTGTAATGAATGAGAGTGCAGATATCTCTTCAATATACTGTTTTTATTTCCTTTAGACACATATCCAAAAGTGAGATTGCTGGAACACATGGGAGCTGCATCTTTAAGATTTTTCAAAACCTTCCTAAGATTGCTCATAATTAATATATTAATTTACATTCCTACCAACAGTATATAAGTGTTCCATTTTCTCCTCGGCTTCATCAATACTTGTATATTTTAACTTTTTGATAGTAGCTGTCCTAAAAGGTTTGAGGTGACATATTTATAGAACTTATTATAAAATATATAAAATTTTTACAGCCTGTTTATCTCAATTAAACATCAGTTTCTTAGGGCAGGAATATATATCTCATATTTACCATTCTATCCCCAGTTATTCCAAAAAAGTCTAGTTGTAAAAGATGCTCAATAAATATTTTCTGATTAAATCATTGACTTATGAATAATATTTAAACTTTGGGCTGGTGTGTGGCTGAATTCCACAAGGCAGTCTTCATAATTTGAGTCCTGGCCCAGTGACTTGAAAACATATACATGTATTCCCAAAATCCTAACATGGTAGAGATATGAAGGAGAAATTATTGTAGTGTGATCACTCCTCGCAGGGGTGTTTTCTCTCTCTTCACTGCCCCTCTCTCTCTGTTTTACTGTGGTGAATGCATGCACCCTTTGCCAAAAAAAGAGATTAACATTATACAGGTGCCTTTCCAGGAAGATATTGCTAAAATACAATGGCTGAGATCTGTGTTCACGACTCCAAAGACTATGAGGTCTAACACGCAAAAAATAACAACACATTAAGCATAAAATAATAAACATCAAACTGCTTAAGGTTTAATATTGCAAACTGCTGTTTTTCAAATTTATTTATTTCTTTCTTCCATAAATAAAACAGACAGAGACAGAGAGAGTACCCCAACAGGGTCTCAATGTCATGTTTCACCTCCAGCTTCAACCAGTCCCAGTTCATGGGGACACATGTGTCCAGTATACACAGGGGAATCTCTGGATGTAAGCCCAGAACTTTCCCTTGTAAGAAGCCTTTGCAAGGGTGTTTCATCTTACCACCACACACCATCCACCTCCCCGCACCTGAAAAATATTGGCAATATGATGTTCCTAACACTATTAACATTTCTTTTCTTACTTGGTATTCTATTTCTTTCTTCCTTTCCACTTTCTTTTATTTTTTAATTCATTAATTATATTTAATTGTTGTGCATCTTTGTGGGATACAATATAGATTTTCAAAGCATTCATATATGCCTGTGTGACAATCCAGGTAGGATAATACAGTACTATATTCATCATTGTCAACAAAGAACACCACATTTGACTTACATATATGTATATACATGATTGGCAAGGTCTGTATTTTTCACTCATTGTGGTATTTCATTTACCCCGTCTACCTGAATTTTAGTGTCTGTTAAAATCTGTTTTTGTTTTGTTTTGTTTTCCCCTCCTGCCTCCCTACCCCCGATGTGGTCTCTAGTACCTAGTTGTCCTCTTATCTTCCATGTCTTCACATTTTTTTTTTCCATTTCTGCCACAGAGTGCAACTATTCAGTACATTCAAGCAGATGTACAGAGTTTGTCTTTTCATAGTCTGACTTATTTCAATTATCATTGCACCTGCTAGATTTGACCACTTTTTATCAAATGATAGGATCTCATTATTCTTCATATTGAGTAATATTCCAAGGTGTATATATACCACATTTTTAAAAACCCAGCTATTAGACACTTAGGTTGATTCCACGTCTTAGCTATTGTAAATAATGCTGCAAGAAATATGGATATACAAGTGTCTTTTCAACTGATCGATTTCCTGTCCTTCGAGTAAATACCCAGGAGTGAGATGATAAGGTCATGTGGTAGTCCTGGTCGTACATTTTTGAGGAATTTTGATATTGTTATTGACAATAGCTGTTCTAGTTTGTATTTCCACCAACACTGCAACACAGTTCCCTTTCTAACACAACCTTGCTGTTCTTTGTTGTTTTTATTATTGCCATTGTGACTGGAGTTCGGTGATACCTCATTGTGCTTTCAATTTACATTTGCCTTAAGATTAGAGGTGCCAAGTAATTTTTCATATGCTTTTTGACTGTTCTATGTCTTCCTTTGAGAGCTGTCTGCAGAACAATTGCCCATTTTATACTAATTGAATTATTTATTTTTCTACAGGTTAAGTTGCTTAAGTTCCCTATATATTCCGGTTATTCATCTCTTATCTGTAGTATAGCTGGCAAATATTTTCTCCCATTCTGAGGGTTGTCTATATATTTTTGCCTGTGCTGTGCAGATTTTTAGTTTGATATAATCACACAGGTCTATTTTTGAAATTGCTGCTTGCACTTTAAGGGGGTTATTTAATAAATCTTTCCCTTTATCAATGTCTTCAAATGTTTTTCAGTTTGAGGATTTCTTTTAGATGTTTGATACATTTTTTGAGGTTTTTGTTCATGGTAAGAAAAAGGGGTCTAGCTTTTTAAACTCTTAAAAATATATTGTATGATGAGGCCGGCAGGTAGCATGGTGGTTAAGACTCCCACATGGCCTATTGCAGTTTGAGTCTCAGACCTGGAGGCCTGCTATTTTACTTTCTCTCTCTCTCTCTTTTTCTCTCTCTCTTTCTCACTCTGTCCCTCTCTGGTCAAATTAAAAATAAATAAATATAAAGTCAAATTAAAATAATTCTTTTTAAAAAACATATTGTATGAAGAAATCTACAGTGCTGTTAAGAGTCTGATGTGGCAGAGTACAGATTGTGTATGAAAACCATTGTTTGGTGAGAGGAATGAATCTCTACCCTGTAGGAATTTGACTGTCACTTAAGAGAATTATAGAGAAGGTGCTGAGCTGATTAAAGGTTTCTGAATAGAGAGTGGCAATACCGAGTAAAATAAATTGGATGAGCAAGAGATTAAACACAAGATGGCCAATTAAGAGAAAAAACTAATTCTCTGAAAGCCATTTTGTAAAAGGACACTTTTAAGGCAGAAATACAATTTGCCAAATGACCAGTTCATTTAATGATCAACCCAACAAATGACTGCTGCACCAAATTGCTCTATTCCTGCCCTCCCACCAAAATTGGATTTTATTGATTATTTATACAACTGTGGCCATGTTTATTGCACTGAAAATTCTCAACTGTCTTGGAGAACTGTTTTCTTCATAGATTGTTTTTTCTGAGATATTTGGCGATAGTTACTTTGTTCCAACTATTGCAATGAGGAATAGCAAACATTACGTGAATTTGTATCTTTTCCATAATTAGGGACAATTACTCTCAATAATAAAATGTGTCCATATCTTCTAGGCATTTTCAAATTATGCACTAGCTTTCTCCTTTCTATTTATTTTTTAAGAGAGAGTTTTGTTATAGGGCACATGTATTTGCTGGAGAAAGACAGAGAGACAGAAAGCAAGGAATCACACACACATACACACACACCAGGGGAACTGGCCATGACACAATCCCTCCTCCATTCTTTTCTCTGGGGTTTGGGCATAAATGCACATGCGTCTGGCATCAGTTTTAAGCCACCAGGAACAGGACTCGAACCATGGTATACTAAATGGGAGTCCAGCAATGTAACCATTTCGCCATCTGCTGGTCCCATCTCCTTATTCTTAATATACAGAGGTTTATATAGATCAATCAAATGATTTAATGTTTTCCCATTTCAGGAATCTTGTACATCACACAATTTAGTATCATATGCATAATTGTAAGTTTGTTCTTTAAATAGTTTCATGATCACTTTTATATGTTCTTTTTCTTTTTGACTTTTGTCAGTCTACAAATGTCTGCATGTTCTTTTTCCTTATTGAAAAATTATTTACCCATAGGAGTTATAGTCTAAATTAGACACATAGTTCACATAAGATAATACCCTTAATTCACAAAATAAAAGGGCAAAGGATACTTTAAGGAACACTGCACAAAATTTAAATTCATGCACTCATGTAATCTTAAAAACAATCTGTTCTTGGGCCAGTTAAGGCTTTGAGTTTCCAAAAGACCAACCACAGTTAAGTCCTAGACTCAATAGCTTGAAAAAAACACACCAAGTAGGTGTTCATGCATGCCCAAAATCCCAAGAGAATAGAGAAGCCACTCCCTGGGGCTTATTTCTCACATTCCCTCTCTCTGTCTCTCTCTGGTTAAATGGGCAAGCCTAGCAGACTTTACAAGTGAAATAAGCCAAGTGCAGAAAGAGAATACTACATGTTCTCCCTCATATATGGGAAATTTTTAAAAGACTTTACAGAAATATAGAGATGAGGAATGACTACTACATGCTAAGAAGGATGAAAGGTAAGGAGAAATTAAAGGATATTGATTATTGGAAACAAAATTACAGCTAGATAAGAACAATTTCTAATGTTATAAAGTATAGTACAGATAATATAGTTAACAATAATTTACTGTATATCTCAGGGCAGCTGAAAAAGATTTTGAATGTTCCCAACACAAAATAATGACGAATGGTTGAGATGATGGGTGTACTAATTAACCAGATGTAATCATTAAACATTGTACCCCACAAATACATATAATTATTGTATGTTAATTATATGTGTATGTGCATATCTAATAAGAAATTCAATGGCAGTACAGTTAGTATAGAAAGGAATTCTAATGAGCACAATAAACTACGCGATCAGAATATTGAAGACAAATGGGAAGCATGAGGACTAAGAATAAGAGTAGGTTTCTGGTTTTAGAAATCAAGAGTTCCTTCATCATTGCTTTCAAAGCTTGCTTGGCATATGTGAGGACTAAGATCTAAAGAAAGGTAAGGCAGAGTTTTGGTTTTTTGTTTGTTTGTTTTGAAGTTTTTGCTATAGGGCATATTTACTCACCTGAGAGAAAGCAAGAAATCATTCCCCAGGGGGACTGCCATGCTGCAGTCCCTTCTCCTCCAGTGTCCTCTTGGGATTTTGGTCACACACACCCGGCATGATTTTCAAGCCTCCCGATCTGGGACTCAAACCATTCAGCCAGCCATGTGGGATCCAGCGCCTTGACATCCACAGCACCTGCTGGCCCCAAAGAAGAGGTTCTTAACCTGAGAATAGGAACTCTTTAGTATGGTCCTGTAGATTACAAGTGTAAGAATCATCAAATGTATTGATTTTCTATTGCTATTGTGGCAATTTACTAAAATCAGTAGCTTATAATAACATAAATTTATTATCTCACAGTTTGTCTACATCATAAATCTAACAGAGGTCTCATAAGGCTAAAATCTAGGTGTCAACAGGACTGTGTTGCTACTTAGGTGTGATAGCAAAAAAGCTGTTTCAAGCTCATTCTGGTTATTGATCAATTAATTTCCTTATGGTTGTATGAATGAAGGCCCCGTGTCCCTGCTGGTTGTCAGCCAGGGACTATCCTCAGCTTCTAGAGACCATCTCAAGTCATTCTCCATGACTTCTACATCTCAGAACCAGCAAGGCACATCAAAGCTTTCTCATTCTTGGGATCTCTCTTGACTTGTCTTCCTTTTAGGTCTTTTTCATTACTTAGCTCTATCTGACTAACCATTCTGCTTCCCCACTCTGTGTTAGAGGGTCCATGTGATTGCATTAGGCTTGCTCCAATAACTGAAAATATCTTTTTTAAAGGTTATCTGACTAGCAACCATGCTTTTGTCTGCAGAATCTCTTCACAGCAGTACGTAGATTAGTGTTTGATTGAATAAACAGGAAACAGGAAACTTTGGGGGAAATCTGCAGAATTCTGTCTATCACAGCAAGGATACTTGTTAAAAATATTATTTTCCATGACTTCTTTCACAAAGACCTATAAACAAAATCCTAGAATAAGACACTGACCTACATTTTAGCAAGCCCAATAAGTAATTATTATATTTTCAGAATACCACATGAGAACAACTTTTTTACAGGGTCTATGGTGTGCTTCATTATATCTAATAGTCTAAAATTTGGTAGAAAATGTTGCAAGCATTTGCATTTTTTAGTGTTAATTTACTTAGTATTTTACTAGGCTAGATGGGCTCTGTGACCCAGGATATTTAATTTAAGGAATTAAAATAAAGGCAATAAATATGAAAAGAATGTTAAGAGAGTAGCCTGCCCTTGATATTTTGACATTAAGCAAATAAATGGGCAAGATGATAGTCTGAGAAAGAAACTGTTCTAATGGAGTTTTGTTAGGAGAGACGAGCATGTGGAAAGGAAAATAACTGTGGATAGGATCATTTAAAAGCAGAATGAGAACAAGTACAGTCAGAAATTACTGCAGCAATTGGATGAATAGAATAGATGGAAGTTTAAATCTCGTAATAGATGAGATTTTTTTCTAAGAAGGGAGAGAAAAGTGAAGGTTCAGGAGGCTTCCATCTCCTTGATGAAGAAGGGATAATATCTCTTACTCTTTTAGAGATTAGAGAGTTTGGGCACTGTGGAATGAGTCTAGGAAAAAAGCAAAGACACAGGGAAAACACAGGGTTTAGAGAAATATTCAAATAAATGAATCATCAATTATGCCTATAAATAATTTATAATAGAGATTGAACAAAAATATTTAATAATAAATTCAAGTTTATTTTTTATTTCAGAATTTCTCTTCTGTAGGGTGACATGGTTCATGTGATCAGAGTATTTAACAAACAAGAATAAGGATGTCATTTCTGAATTGGCAATTTAGATAATATTTTATAGGGTATCAACTGTGCTCAGATGCAAAGATCTGTATTTGAATCTGAAACTTATTTTTAAGTTTGTTAAGTAACTTTAGGAAAATAATTTTATCTTATTCTACCTTAGCTTTCTCATCTAATAGTGACGATAATATTTGTCCTATGTTATCTATGAACATACTAAAGTAAGAGAATGAATGCACATGCCCTTTAGTAAAAGTCTCTCTCTTAAAAAAAAAAAAAATGCACAGATGGTATAATGGTTACATCATTGGACTCCCACCTAGTCAACAGTGGTTGAGTCCTGGGCCCAGTGCCTTAACTCATGCTGGAAGCTTGTGCATGCATGCCCAAGATCCTGAGAGGAGAATGAGAGTGGGAGTCCAGTGACACCATCTGCTGGTCCTGTGTCCAGAGAGTTTTTCAAGTTGCCATGTCCAGGACTCAAACTGCCTATCAGGAGATTCAATCGCATTAACCACCATACCACCTAGCTAGCCTCATAATCGTAATTTTTCAAATCGGAAAACTCTAAAGCAATAACGTATTATTCATAGACTAAGTATCTAAATGTAAGCATATGATACAATATCATAGATATTTGCTTAAAATATGAATTTCATTGAGTTAAACACTTTTTTTCAGATATGATGGTAATAGATAACCTTAAGCACCTGTCTTTTTGTGCTTAAAAACTACATCTAGACAGGCCAGAAGGTAGAAGGATGGTTAAGGTACTGCATCCCTCAAGGCTGACTCCGTGATTCAAGTTCCAGAACCGGCTACATGAAAAACATGCCAGGTGTGTGTGTGCATGCATGCCTTAAATCCAATCCCCAGGGAAGAATGGAAAAGATTGTGTTATGGCCATCCCTCCTGGGGATGGCTTCTCCCTTTCCTCACTCTTTGTCTCTCTTTGGCAAGGACATGTTTTCTATGGGGGAAAAAATTATATATATATATATATGCACATAGATAAACACACACACACCCCTGGGCAATATCTGTTCTTCAGCTTTGAATGTTGATTCTTTTTCTCCATTTTTTTCTTCTCCCATTTCGATGTAACATTCTTCAAAGGCCAAATTGTACATAGATTGCAATATACTCTATGAGGGAGATAATTCAGCTGCTGTGTGTTGCCAAAGGCCATAGAGGGACTGGGGTGTAAATATGGGATTCTGGTAATTACCAGATCCTGGAAAACATTTAACCAAAAAAATAGAGGAAAAGAAAACATAATGAAGCCCAATTTTTTTAAAAAATAATTATTGTGGTTTATTATTAAGCACAAAATTGAGTGACCAACTCAGGGAAAAACAAGCATGTTTCTCAGTGTGCTGAGATACAGGGGTTCCTTTTACATAGTTTAGAGAATAAAGCCCTATTCTAAATTGAGGGAAAAAATAATACTCTTCCCAATAAATATGAAAAGAACAAATTACGAGTTTTAAAATATAATGAACACAAATATTGTCGCTTATATTCCAATTCTTTATGATGGTTATTAAGTAACTAATAGACTGACAGACACATCTCTGCCTTTATCCAAAATCTGAATACAAGGTGAAGAACAGCAGTTAAGATGGGAGTACCAGTTCTCACTGTCTGCTTCCTAGTTGAATGACTTTGCACTATTGGTTAAATATTTTTTAGATTTTGTTTAGTCTTTGAAATCAGCTGAGAAAGGTAGATCACATTTAATATTTCTTATGATATTAAAATTTTATCAGCTTGAGTATAAACTCGCATTAATGATCATTTATAAAATAAAACTAAGTCCTATGATTCTATTTTATTTTTATCTTTAGGTACTAAAATTAACCCATATAGTCTTGTGTACGCTATTACTGTACCTATCAGCTAATGTCTGACTATCTTTACTGGTGCTCGGTAACAACTGATTTTACGTCATCATTCATTCTATAAAATGTAGGAGGCAAATTTACTACCAAAGTGATAAATGATGTTACCTAGTTACTGCCAATATTTTATAAGATGCTGCATTATTTCAATAACAATCTTAGAATGTACTAAATTGTCCTATACATGCTAGATAATATTTTATTCATTTGTGGGTTTTCTTTTAGGAATAATCCAAAATTTAAAGTGCAATAAGAAATTGACACGTAGTTATCTAACCTTGTCATTAATGAATTTGTGCTGAATCCCAAATTTATGATCAGAAGTTGTTCTGAGCAATTAGTTCATTAAAATGCACAAAGAAATAAGTAAAATTTTACCACCCTATTTCCTTTGTTTTGGTATTTAGGCAAATTCTTTACCTCTGCCATTCATTTTTCTCTCCATCATTTCAGGTCCAGTCACATGAAAACTTGTACTTGAAGCCTTTGCTAATTAGTCTCTATCATTTCTTCTTCCCTAACATAGAATATCAACACGTATTTTTCATCCATTTCACTATGCGTTGAAATAGTGTGTGTTGACACATAACATTTGATATGATATAAGCTTCTTGAGGCCATGAGAGACTTGAGTATCTTAAGATCTAAGTCAGCTGCTCAGGTCCAAAGGCAATGCTCATCTAGCTGCCTATTTTTTTTAAAATAATGTCTTATTTCACAGCTGTGCCAATACTGCCAGTATCTACTCTCTCCTACAACAGCAGAGCTGAATAGTTGCAACAGATACCATACAGCCTGCTAAGCCAAAAGTATTTGCTATCTAGGCATTTTCAAAACAGGAACGTTGCCCACTCCTGCCTTGAAGAACTGAGCACACTGCTTTCCATCCAAGTGTCAAGTAAGTAGCTAGTGGACGAAATATTGGAAAGGAGAGCTACTACAACAGCCAGAGAATGTTGAAGGAAATGAAAACTTTTAAGAAAAGGAAAAAAAGGGACATAGATCAGAGATGGAATCTTAGAGGAAAAGCAAGATAATGTAAGCGCAAATGCCTAAAGCAGTTTTAGTATAGGGTAGAGATAAAATATATCGTTATTTTTTAAAAGAACAGTAACAGGAAAAGACGTTGTGAGTCTAACAGCACCCAGATCCTGGTGAGCAGTACTGGCTGCATGGTCAACAGCTTGTCTAACAGCCTGCAGATTCTAGCAGCATGCCATGAGCTGAGTCTCAAGTGTAGACTTCTATTACCAGATCTCTCTGTCTCTCTCTTTCCACTTCTCCATTCTTCAAATAGCACTTTCCTTTCCATATTATACCTTGCTGTGGTTTGGATAATCATTTGTTTCCAGAGGTTTATTTTTTGGAATTTGGTCCCCACTCTAATGACATTGGGAAGTATGAGACTTAAAATCTTTAAGTGGTCAGTGACTGGATCATAGTGGCAACATCCTGGTGAATGGCTTAATTGCAGTAGCTATTAATTGTAGCCCTCCTAAAAAAGAGTGAGTTCTCAGAAGAGTGAGTTATCATATAAAGCAACACAGGGCCAGCTTGTTGTGTGATAGATTGGAGTGGATAGCTATCACATGATGACCTGTATGGCTTGAGTCCCAGACCTACAGGCTAGAGAAATACACTGGGTGCTTGTATGTGCATGCTCAAAATCCTGAAACAAGGGAGAAAAGGAAGAGAATGGATTATGATATGGCCATCCTCCCAGGGTGCTTTCTTATTTTCTGTCTCTCTCTTCATCTGTCTTGGGACCATACATGCACCCTCTGGCAAGTTAAAAATAATAATAATAAAAGGAAGAAATAAAAGGAAGATGGCTGCCCCTAGGTCTCTTTCTCTCTCTCGATCCTCCCCATCTCTCCCAGGTGCCTACTATTCACCCTGCTCTGTCAGCCATGTTGTGACATAACCAGCCTGATCCATGGGTTATGCACCATTGGATTTGCCATCTGCTAGGATCAATAGTTAAATAAACCTCTATTCTTTATAAATCACACTGTCTCAGGCATTGCTGTAAGCAACACAATAGCAAACTAAGGCATACCCTGAAAATTCTAACCCTTTGAGCCCCCCCAAATTCACAATTCTATTTCCTCATCTCAGGATAGCCACAGGACTCTATTTGACTTTCCCCTTCTCTGATGCATTCTAGAAACTCTCCAGATGGTAATCACAGCCATGTTAAAGAACACTGCATTTATTTTTCTTTCTTTAAGGAACTTTGTCTTCTGTCTACTGTCCAATGTTTAAAAAAAATCTCTTCATCTGTTTTGTCTGAATTTTTACTTGTTTGAGATAGCAGGGAAAATTTGATCTCTGCTACTCACTCATTAAAAGAAATGGAAGTAGATGTATTAATACTTCCTTCTCTGATGGTCGAAAATCATATGGTTTTAATTACTGTAGATTTTAAATGCATTTAAGTCTTCAAGTGTATAAATACATTTTTATTATATTTTTCAGCATACTCATAGGCAGTAGAAATGGTTAAGATAACCAGGCAAATATTAGAATATTTTCATCATGTTCCAAATAGGATTTTATCATGATTCCCATACAATTCTAATAGTAATTGTAATAAGATAGTAATTTTAATAAAATTGACAAGCTTGCAAAAATAAACTTTCCAATTCTTTCTTTAAATAGTTTATATCCATCAATACATTTTTCTAGTTTTGCAACAGCATCACAAATTTTCTATTTTCTCCTTGTCCTTACCTTGTTAAATGTCTATTCAAGTTTTTACAGTTGTTACTGTAAATAAAAATATATCCTATGTGTATTTATTTGGCTGGTTAATAGTTTAGCTATAAGAAATCTATTGACTGATTTCCATCTTTGTCCATAGAAATTGCTCATCTTATTTAGTTACTTTAAATATTTCTAGAGTTTCTTTCTTTCCAGAATTTATCCATCATATTTTTTTTAACAGAAACACGTGGTATTTGCTGAGATTTTCTGTTTGTTTTTGTTTTTATGAGAAAGAGAAAGAGAGGATGAGGGGGGTATGAAAGAGAGACAGATTTTTGACAGGATATTGCATGTCATAATCTTTTTGGTCCAGCCTCCCAGTTAACTAAGACCACGATGTTCCCAGGAGCTTCCATAGGGAACTAATCCATCCCCCACCCCAACTCCTGCCTGTGCCATTATAGTTTGGCTCTTGTAGGTAATTTTAATGGAACTGCTGCACTGTTTTAAAGTCATTCGAATTGACTTTTGTTGAATTGCATGGTTTGCCCTAAGTCTGTTCTCGTATTGTGAGAAAATTTGACCACGGCAATCTCTCTATATGCTATTATAGGAGTTTTGTAATTTCTGTTTTGTATTTAGGTTTATCTTCCATTGTGAGGTTTCTATTGTTTTTTTCTTTTTCTTTTTCTTTTTTGTGAGTCTGAGTCTAGATTCTTTTGGGGTTTTTGTATGTGGATGTCCAATTATTCTAGAATCATTTGTTGAAAAGACTGTCCTTTCTCCACATAATTGCCTTGTCTCCATTTTTGAAGCCAGATGAGTATATTTATCTGAATTTATCAATGTTTTGATTATTCCATTCCATTCATTTGTTTGTCTATTCTTTTATCAGTACCACATTGTTTTGATCACTGTGGCTTTATAGTACTTCTTGAAGTTGTGTGGTATCAGTCCTCTGACTTTGCTGTTCAATTTTTTGTTGGCCATTATGAGTCTTTCCATATACATTTTAAAATGAGTTTGTCCATAACTGCAAAATTAGTTCTTGAGCCCACCCAGGCAGGAGAGGCGAGGCCTTCAGCAGAAGATTCCTCATGGCTCCTGCGAAGTAGTCATCTCAGAGTAAAAGAGAAATGAAGAGTTCCTACTGATAATTCAGCCTCCAGCAAGCAAGCTAGCATGATGAGTAGAAATCACCACAGGAATACAAGAAATATGAGAAAGCAAGAAAATACCTCTCCTCCAAGTAAAAAGAATAACTCCTCTTCATCCACAAGCAGTTCAATGGAAATCATGGAAATGTCTGATAAAGAATTTAGAACATTCATAATGGTGAAGCTAACAGAGAGGGAAGAGAAGAGAGACAATGAAATGCAGAAGAGAAAGGAGAAAGAAGTTGAGTTCCAGGAGGTGAGGAAATTCTTACAAGATCTAAAAAAGGAATTACATACTTTAAAAAAGAATCAAAGGGAACTGTTAGAGATGAAGGCTATAATGGAGGAAGTCAAAAGCTGCCTTGAAAGTATTAAAAGCAGACTAGATCATACAGAAAATAGAATCTCAGACATAGAAGAGAAAATGGCTGTCCTAGAAAAATCCACCATGAAGGCTAAGAAAAATGCCCCCAAAATTGAGAATAATATACGAGAAGTACTAGATACCATCAAACGTCCAAACATCTGGATAATTGGCATTCCAGAAGGCGAAGAGACTCATGAGGGCATTGATAATCTATTCCATGAAATCCTGCAAGAAAACTTTCTAAACCTAGAGAGGCACTCAAAGATCCAGTACCAAGAAATACAAAGGACCCCAAATAGAATCAACCCAAGAAGATCTTCTCCAAGACACATTATAGCCAGACTGACCAAAATCACAAAGACAAGATACTAAGTTTGGCAAGAGAAAAACATCAAGTTACCTACAAAGAATATCCCATCAGGCTAACAGCAGATCTCTCATTGGAAACAATGCGAACGAGGAAAGAATGGGAAAATATATTCAAAGTGTTAAGAGAAAGGCAATTTCAGCCAAGAATACTGTACCCAGCAAGATTATCTTTCATGTGGGAAGAAAAGACAAGAACATTCTCAGATAAACAAAACCTGAAAGAATTTACCAGCACCAGACCAGATCTCCAAGAAGTTCTCAAGGGAGTGCTATATCAGGAAAATTAAATACAGACACACAGAAATAAGAGTTCAAAAAATAAGAAGGTGGCCAACTTAATCGTAGGAACAAGTCTGGAGTTGAATTTTATGTCTCACAATTTAATCAGGAAAATCAAACCACAACAGAAGACAAAGTACATGAGACTGAATTGAAGTATAATTTTATGAAGAAAAGACAGAAGGTCAGAAATAGGGGGTAAAAAAAAAATCTACAAACTAGAAATGGAAATTTTTTTATAATAATATGCACGATAAAGCTACTCTGCAGTATATTCTGGATGGGAAATCACATTTTGTATGCTGTGACAATGCTTAAGGAAAGAATGTAAATTAAGTTAAAAAAAAGTTTCAGAAAAAAAATTAAAACTGTTTTTCTTGAAATTAAAAAAAATACATTAAAAATACCTATTTGACGACTGCATTAAGATATATAGCCCCAGCTAGGTGCTAATTTATAGAATGTTCATTCTACTCACTAAGGCTTATGCCTAAAGTTGGACTTGTGTTCATGGAAATGTATGTATCAGCTGTGCTTGCTATGAAAATATTTAGATTAATTAAGATCTTTAGTGACTCAATAAAATGTGTGTGGGGGGGGAGTATAGAAAGCAAACATAGATTCCAGAGATAGTGTGGGAAAAGAGTGGGAAATGGCCAAGGATAAGAGATAGGGAATCAAGGATGGGGGGAAAAAAAGCAAAACATACAGGAAACAAGAAATGGAAAATTATTTGTTGATGATAACATGTATGTTGATGTGCTTGATTGAGCCAATATACAGTGTACTCTGGATGGAAAAATCTCACTTTGTATGCTGTAATGATGTACAGTGAATGAACATAAATAAATAAATTTAATTTAAAAAAAAAAAAGAAAGAAATTAGTTCTTGAGATTTCTTTGAGATTGCACTGAACCTACAGATCAAGCTGGGAAGAACTGACATCTTAATATGGAATCTTCTTTATCCATGAACATGACTGTCTTTCTTTTCATTTAGATCTTTTTTTTATTTTCATCATTAGAGTTTCGTAGCTTCCCTCATATAGATCTTGAACATATGTTGCTAGATTTATAACTATTTCATGATTTTGTTGCTGCTATAAAGTTATGCTGTTATTAATTTCAGTCTCTAACAGTTCGTTGTTGAAGCTCAGGAAAGCAGTTCATTTTTTTATATTAAGCTTGTATATTATATTGCAATTCTGTATAGCATCTTGCAAGCTGCTATAATTACTTAGTAGTTACAGGAGTTTCTGTTGATTCTTTGAGATTTTCTACATAGGCAATCATACTCTGTAAAGAAAGGCAGTTCTATTTCTTCCTTCCCAACATCCATACCTTGTCTCCTTTTCTACTCTATGTTAGTTAGGACTTCCAGTGCAATCTTGAATAAGAATGGTGAGAAGGTATATCCTTGTCTTTTTCTGGATCTTAAAGCTTCTCAATTATCACCATTAAGTATGATAGAGATGCAATTTTTATTTTGTTATTTTAAAAGTATGCTTTCTCAAGTATCTTTTTTTTTTTAAGAAAGATATTTTTGCTCTAGGGTACATGTGCTCACCAGAGAGACAAAGAGACAGGGAGACAGAGAGACAGAAAGCAAGAAATCATCCCCCCAGTGGGAATGGTCACACTGCAATCCTTTCTTCTCCATTCTCTTCTTGGGATTTTAGGCATGCACACACATGCACTTGGTGTGAATTTTAAGTCACTGTGTCTGGGACTTGAACTGTGGCCATATTGTGTTAACACTAGCCACATTTTCTTCATTAAGCTAGCTAGAAATTTATCACATTATTCTTTTTTTTAATTTGCCAGAGGGTGTGTGCACTCGAGAGAGAGTGAGAGAGAGAAAGCAACAGAGAAAGAGAGACAGACAGAGAAAGTAAGGAGGCACTTCCCAATGGAACATGGGCAAGCCACAATGCCTTCTACTCCATTTCTCCCTCCTTTTGGAATTTTGGACATTGAGGCATGTACACCCAATGTGTTTTTAAGCTGCCAGGCCTGAGATTCAAACCATGCAGTCAGCCATGTGGTATCTAACTACCTTAACCACCATGCCTGGACTGGCCCCATATTATTTTTTAAATTATTTTTTTTATTGTGTGTTGTAAATGATTTACTTCTTCTTTTTTTTACTATTAATTACTGATGACCTCCAATTAAACTGTTTAGGAATGTTATTACATTTTTTGAAAAAAAATAAAGGCAGATCAAGGAGCTACAAAGTGATTGCAGTGGTAATGCAGTGTGAGGCTGACTTACATGGGAAAGTTCTAGGTTTGTGTCTGGAGACTTCCCTGAACACACCAACACGTGCATGCCCTTGTTTGGGGACTTGTTGAGGCTGGCAGTGGAACGTAGCATCAAGACCCTATTGAGAATAATTTTCTCTCTTTCACTTTCTCTCATGGAAGAAAGAAATAAACTTTTCTACAAATTAAAAATAAATAAAGGCAGGCCAAATGTCATATTCATCATCAGTATCAGAGTCCAATCTTTTTACAGGATTCAATCATATGTGTTTTCCCAGAAACTGCACTTATTTTGGTTTAGATTAGATTTGCTTATTGACTCTTAATATGTTTCTTATATCTTTAGAGCACACAGTCATCCTGATGTTTCCCGCATGTGAATTGAAACCTCACTTAAATTCAAGGGTGAATATAGATTTTCCCCAAAGAAAAAATGGATTTTCTTTGGTGTTTAATTGGTAATCTTTGAGAGGAAGAATTATACCTCAAGAATTAAATTACCTTCCATCTCATGAAGTTCTTGCATTTAAGACCCAAGTGTTATGTGGGAAGGTAATAAAAAAACATAGAATCCATAGAGAAAAATATATTCCATTCTCAGGCACAGAATCTGCTTATCCCCACCTCGAGAGAAAGGGAGAGAGACATGTGTTATGTATATATGTGTGTATGTGTGTGTGTGTTAGATATGTGTGTGTGTGTGTGTGTGTGTGTGTGTGTGTGTGTGTATCTTAGCTTTTGGGATAAGTTAAATACAAGATTAACATCTAAGAATAAGTAAGATGTTATTCATCTAAATTCACTTGCTAAAAATAAAAAAAAAAGTAAAATAGCTCATTTCCACAGTGCAACCTCCCTGTCTTTCACATGTGAATTTTAAGACACTATCTTACAAAATATGTTATGGACTAGAGGAGTCCAGAAGGAAGTCACTATGTCTGAATAATTCCCAGTCTTTCCAAAGGCCAAATGAGAAAACCTGCTTTTAATAGATACAAGTAAAACTCCACATTTGGAGCTTATGATAAGAGAGGAAGTAGCCACAAAAAAAAAAAATGTTTTAAAAGGAAATATGTAAAGAATTGAAGAATAATAAACTCTGAAATAGTCTGTTAGAGATTCAGTGCAATGCCAGACATATGTAAAGTTTAGGAACCCAAAACTAAGTAAAAATGAGTGAAATGAAATATGGAATTCCTGGGGCCAGATGGTGGTACCATGGTAATAGTGCTCTGGGATGCTGGCCCCTCTTGGGAAGGTCCCCCTATAACAATGGGCATCCATGCTATGTGCATGATTGGGGCTGGTAGAGCCTTGGGAGTGATGTGGCCCTATCTCTTTGTCTCTGTGTCTCTCTCATTGAAAAAGCTAAAATAAACTTTTTTTAAAGAATTATTTTAACTTATTTATTTTTAAATTTGATCAGAGGGACAGAACAATAGAGAGCAAGAAAGAGAGAGAGAGAAAGTGAGAAAGCAAGATGCCAGGTCCAGGACGTGAACTGTGGTCAGCCATGTGGATGTTCAGCGCCCTTCACCACCACACCACCTGCTGGCCCTGAAAAAGCTAAAATAAACTTTTAAAAAGATACACCATTTTGTATATAAATTAAAACTTTGGAAATAATCTTCAAACTTTTGACTTACATAAAATAGATATAAAATGTTCACAAGTTTACAATTCAGAATTATGAAAACAAGCTCACTAATAACATGTTTTATCACAAAACCATATAATACTAGAACACTATAGTTTAAACTGTATTAATAGCTGTAGTCATCTCTTAGAAATCTGTTTACAACTCTATATTTTGTTTCAATGTTTGCCCTTTACACTTTTTCATGAAACTTTCAATAATGAAATATAAAGTAAAATTATCTCAGAATGAAGATGTTTTGGGACCAGCAGTTAGCATAATGGCTAAGTCACTGGACTCCCATGTAGTCGACTGCAGTTCAAGTCCCGGACCCGGTGGCTTAAACTCACGCCGGGCACATGTGCATGTGTGCCCAAGATCCCGAGAGGAGAATGGAGGAGAAGGGATTGCGGTGTGACCATCCCCCCTGGGGGGTGATTTCTCGCTTTCTGTCTCTCTGTCTCTCTCCGTCTCTCTGGTGAGTGCACACCCTATAGCCAAAACCTCTCTTAAAAAAAAAAAGAAAGAAAGAATGAAGATGTTTTCTTTCAATGCTATACCTGGAGCCTTCTTTTTAAATACAGTGATAGGCTAGTCATCATGTTTCTAGCAATTTGTCCTAATCTTTTTGTACTTTTAAGAGAACAGCAAAACAAAAATTATTTATTTGTGAAGCATCAATTATACATTTAATATCTATAAAGTCCAGTGTGAAAAAAAAATACGTAGTTATGATAGCTCTAATCAGATTCCGTATGTTTGGGACACTTAAAATCATATAGACATTATAGATGGATATGCTATTAAAGAGAAGAATGTATACCGGGAAAACGGAATGGCACAATAGATTGAATTCGTCTTCTTCCAATTAAGAAAATATAAACCAGCATGAATGTATATGAACAAATACTAATCACTATTTTACAATGAAAATTAAAATCTCGCTAGGCCAGTTCCTACCATAGGATATGACAGACATTTGGAAATTTTAACCTGTGATGTTGTTGCTAAAGTTAGTAAGATCTTAAGGATTGCCAATCGATAGCTTCAAAGCAGTTGGAAACTTACGTATGGCAAACATGTATTGTAAGATTGATTTTTATAGCAGAAATCTATACATCAAGCAAGTACACTGGAAGTGAATGATGAAATGAATATAGCTCTAGAAAGGCAGGACTCAGGTGGTGTGCTATCAGCAAAAAGGGATATACATTGTAAAAGAGAACTGGGGTGCAAAGCGATGGAAGGATAATCAATTCTGCTGATAGTGTGCAATGACTCACCTTTTTCGTCTTAATACATTGTCAAATAAGCAATGAATATTTGTTAGCGAATTTTTCTTGACTAGTAGTTATATTACAAGAATCATCAATAATTGCCTTTCTAAAATGTTTTAGATGTAAATACTTAACAAGAAGGACCCATTTCTTCTGTCAGAATTCATTATTCACACAGATACAAATTTTTTCATGAATGTTTTGTAATGTGTTTAATTTCTGGATAACAAAGGATGAATTTAACTTTCTGACTTAATCCTAGACCTAAAATGTTCTTTATTTTATAACTATAATTTTTTATAATTTTAATTATAAAATGTTGTGGGTTTTTTTGTCTTATAACAAAGCAAATTCCAAATTTCTGAAAGACCAGCTTCATCATGTTAAACCCAACACATAGAGAGCAGAGCCTCCATGGCCAACAGAAATTCAAATCCTGCCCCAGCAACATGAAAACACCTCAGGCACATATATATGCCCCAAGTCCTGATGGGATGAAGAAATAAAGAAAAATAAATTGTTGCATGACCATGTCCCACAAGGTGTGAGGGGTACTTTCTCTTTCTCTCTCTCTCTCTCTTTCACTCTGTCTCTCTTATACACATGCACTCACCAATTAAAATTTTAAAACTACATAAGTTTAGAGGGGACCAGCAGGTGGCATGGTGGTTAAGGTGCTGGATACTCCCACATGGCCAACCATGGTTTGAGTCCCAGACCCGGTGGCTTGCTTTCTCACTTTCTCTCTCTGTGTGTCTCTCTGTCTCTCTCTTGTCAAATTAAAAATAAATGAATGAATAAATAAAATTAAATAAAAATATTTAAAGAAAACTACATAAGTTAAGAGAATACATAAAGAGACTACATCATTTAAAATACCACCATAATCCATAAGACATTGGTATCTTTTTAGCATTTTTTAAAATTGCCGTTGGAAAGGAAACCTTCAGGACTTATTCTTAAATTTATCAGAATGGTTTCTAAAAAGTCATAGAATTGTGGACTGTTTTCTGCCTTTAAATTACTCATGAGAAATAAATAAGGTATTTGTTCTTCAAAGAAACTAACATACTAATTTCAGAACAGTTTTTTTTAATTTTGTAATTCACTTTTTAAACTGAAAATTTGAGTGTGAATTCAGCACTTGACAAATGTAGATGCAATTGCATTAAATACTCATTGTCTCAAACTAGTAATCTGCAGTCTACATGAAATATCTATTATTTATTACAAAAGTTCTTCTGCTCTCTGACTTGTCAATAAGTCAATGTTATAAAAATGTTCTTTATCATTTCATTTCCAAGACTGTAAAATCATTAAGACTTTTTTCCAGCATGTTGATTTCTTGCAATTTGAAAGAATTCTGTGGTAACCTTTTTACTGGTACCTTCATTCATAAGTAATCAAAAGGAACAAAATTGATTTGGGTACATTACTGAAGCTAAAAAACATATATATTTTAATTAGACATATCAAAATTGTTTGTAGAATTAAAATATATTTATAAGATGCAACCATTCTTAAATGGTAATTCTTTTATACAGGAACAAGATAAAATAAATTCTTCAAATTTAATTCAAAACTGCATTGGAAACGTAACAAAGACTCTGTCAGGTAATGTATAGATTCAGGAGAAAAGGATAGAAGATGCTGTTTTGACTTTAAGTCCCCTTTTCACCTGGCTATTTTTTTTTCTTTCATTCATTCTTGGCAGCACGCTCATGCACACTCATGATACAGAGAGAAGTACCCTTCACAGGGTCTCATCACCTTCTGCTCCCCTTTGTCCAGTCCCTTAGCTCCTCGGGATCTCTGGGCACATGCACACAGCAGGTTTTCAAACAGACCAGGGCATCTGAACCTGTGATTGGCCATGTGGCTTCCAGCACAGCAGTTCAGTTTGATGCTGACTGCCACAAAGCTGGACCTGTCTTATTTTTCAATAGTCAAAGAATGAGTTATTTCTCTAGAAAGTTTTCTGGGTGTTCAAGTTTGATGTTAGCTTCTAGCAAAGCACTAAGAGTTACAGTGCACTGAGGAATTGAAACACGATGAAAGTTTTTCTAATTTGTTTTTGTTTTAATTAAAATATGGCCTGCTGAATTTCACAAATGTGAGTGATATTAGTGAAATTGATCAGTATTTCCTTTTAGTTCAAAGTATTTGGAATAAATTTGTGTCACAGAACTGAAAAAAAAGAAGCATATCGTAGTTTAAAAAGTTGATACTTACCAATTGTTGACTTCTTCCTTAAAACCATGTCATTAATCTTGAGACTCAGACATCACAAAATAGTGTAATCTAAGGATTTTATTATCGCATTGAAACTTTGTGTTTGCCTTCTGTTGGTTCATAATGGCTTTGCCAAATACTGCTATTAGAGTCCATCTAGTTTATTCATTACCCCAATTTAAAATCTGCAGAAAGACTCCAGCCAATGATGAAAAATAATGTGAATTGTTATTTTTTTTATTTCATCTTAAGTGTAATGATAATTACCAGAAGTTCCTGACCCTTTGTCTTGCTAGGATACAACATAGATTACATATTCCAGAAGTCCTACATTTTTCTTAATAAGAAGAAAACATGCATTTTTAAACTAAAATTCATGGTAACATAATGAGCAGACTGTCATAGGATATTTTCAAACAGAGGTTTTTATGGCCATCTGTTACAACCTCTGCACTCAGTTGAATGTTTTTCACTATCCCAAAAATCATAAGTGACTTCTAAAATAGATGAGAATTCTAATGAAAGAGTCATCCCTGACTCTCAATCCCACCAGGAGAGGTTTGGGGGGTTGCATAAAATACTAACGATTATGAAAATCAAAAACTTTACAAATAAAGAAAATTTTAGTTGGTATTCATCAAAAAGAGTCATTGTTAAACATCAATCACTGATTTCCTAAATGTACTAATAGTGACATGTTACATATTTAGGATTCTGTACTACTAAAGAAAGCCAGTTGTGACTTCTAATTACTTGAGACTGAACTCAGTAGACCTCATGCCCTGGAAAAACAGCTGGTATACAATAGACTGTGTACTTTAAAAAAAAAAAAAAGCATACATAGATGTTTAAATCTGAGACAGACAATTCCCTATTCCCCTAGGTACAATGAAGCACCATCTTCTACGAGGTGATATAGTGCAACAAACATCTCACCTACAAGACATCTGTTTTCTAGCTGACAATGGGCCAAAACAACACTTCAGACTTGGGGGAAAAAATGCTTTCCTTTCAGAGCAGTGCTCACATAAATCCTAATGACCTGATACTTCTAACTACCTACTTTTAACAATCTCTTTTACTATTCTCCAGCTGGGTCTTGAAATGAGAGTAAAATGCTATCCACACACTTAAATCAGACCTAGAGATTACTACCAATTTTTTTTTCAGTCACCTTTTTTCTACTCTGTATTCCTAATTACTGTCATCAATGTGCACTTTTTTTTTCTTTTTCCTGAAGAGGAGATATTGACATTTTTGGAGTGAAGTATTGAAATGGGGCATTTGTTTTATTGATGATACTGCAACATCTAACATCCACAGAACTAAACATCATATAACTTTGTTGATGAGGCCAAAACTTAGGAGCAAATTAAACAGAGATGTAAAATAAGACTTCCTAATTAATGAGTACATCTTTTTCTCTAATCTTCCCTGCATGAGAATCTAGGTGTGTAAAATAATTCTTAATATATGGCATGGAAAAAAGTTATCCAAAAGCAATAATGTTTCACTCATACATATTAAATGTGGTTTTAGAAACTTCTGAACCTAAAGGAGAGTTAATTCTTGCAAGCATAAGCAAGCTTTTAACAGTGCAGCTTCCACCCCCTCAGCCTGATTAATGAGCAGGTTTTAGGAAGGAAATGTGATAAGGTACATATTAAAAGAGATTTAGAAGCCCTGTTAGCTTTCTGGTCTTGAAGCCTATGTATGTCAATTTCTTTATGCAGTGCTAACACTTACATTGCTATGATGGTCTCACATTTCCAAAATTATTCTCACATAATTTATGTAATAAATATTGATGCTAAATTCTTTATGTAAAAGTACTTTCATAACTCTCATCTTTCCCCAACTTCTGAATATAGTGAGGATTTCTGTTTATAACTGAAGCAAACTGTAGTGGTAACTTAACATCCTTGATCTTGCTACCCCTACACTTAAGAGTTTTATTGTATTTCAGACAACTGGTAATGTCATAATGCATACTATCTAAAGAAATTAAGCTCTTTTGTAGGGTGTTTATAGCCAAAGGGTTCATATTAGCCACAAATATTCATCTATCATAACAAGACATGCGTATTTATATTTGTTCTTCAAAAAAGAGCATTGAGACTAATTATTTTAACTACTGATGCTAGAAATATCACATAGGAATGCAAGAATTATTTTTTTCAAAACTTTTAATTATCATGTTCACAATGAAAGTGTTATACATTTAACAACTCAAAAAAGGGATTCTTAATATAACTTGTTTTGTCTATTTCAGAGCTTTCCCCCCAAAAGTCACATTAGAAACAACTGCTTAAAAGGAAGAGTATGGGGGCCAGTAGATGACATAGTGGTTACAGCACTGGATTGCCACATGGCCAACCATTGTTTGGGTCCTGGACCTGGCTGCTAGAAATTTATGCTGGGGGTATGTGCATCCATGCTCAGAATCCCAGGAGGAGAATAGAGGAGAAGGGATTGTGGTGGCCCTCCCCTGGGGGATGATTTCTCATTTTTCTTCTCATTGTCTCTCTCTGTCTCTCCAGTGAGCATATGCATCCTATAGCAAAAACTTTAAAATAAAAAAGAAAGAAAAGAAAGAAAGAAAGGGAATAAGAAAAAAAAAGAAAAAGAAAAAAAGAAAGAATAAAAAAGAGAGAAAGAAGAACGAGAAAGGAAGGAAAAAATTAAAGTAAGAGAAAGAGAGAGAGAGAAAGGAAGGAAAAATAGGAAGAGCCTGATACACTAACTCCTTAAAGACAGTTTCAGTGCAAACCTGTTCTAACTCAGTTTCCCTGTAGAAGTGGTCATTTCACTTTAAAATTGCTCTACAATGATGAATAGATGTAAAGTTGAATGAATTAAATGATAGAAGTAAAGACCTAAAAATTCTAATCCTGAATCATTATTATACTACACAGCTACATTAGGATTTATTTTCAGTTTCCATTGCTCATTGAGGAACTCAGTCTTGGCATGCCAAGTTTCCTTGAGACACCATGGCTAAATTCATCATATATTTAGAGCCACTGCTGAAAAAAAAAAAAAAAGTTTTATAGCACGCTTAACTAGATCAATCTACTAAAGAAAGAAGATATGAGAACCAGAATATTAAGTGCTGAATATAAACTAATGCATAAACAAGGTAAGTAGATGTTTCTCCTGAAAGTAAACATTCATCATGGCAGTCACAAGAAAGATAGTTTGCCCCAAGGATCTATCCCAAAAGATGACAAGCACACTTTTGTGTTGCCACAGAAGCAAAACTATCCATGAAAATTACTTAGGATTTTTTGAAAATCTATTTTCTACTGCCCTCCCTTTACCATACACTGGGGCAAGTTGTTTTCATTAAAGTACATGAAGCATCTTAAAGTGTACTCCAAATGCTTTCCAGTGAAGAAGAGGTAACTTTCTCAAGAAAAACAAAATACCACCTCCCCCTACTCTGTTCATCTAGGGATCTCCATGATGTCTTAAATTCAGCATTTTTATCAATAGAAAATAGCTTTAAATTGCCACAGGACTAAGAAAAAGATAGTTTTTTTTTTTTTTTTTAATATTGCTTGCTAGAGAAACATCCTAATGGCTGTAATCACCTCAAATCTACTCGTTTAAAATAACTGTAACTGGTAGGGGAGGCTAAAAACACCTATATGAAAACTTAGTTCTACATTTTATATTTTTCTTCTACGATGTCTACTAAATATTTATATTTTTTTTTCTACTTAAAATTTTCTTTCCCCCCCTTTTTTAGTCAACTACATACATTAGAAATGAACAAACTCAACTATATTGCAATGGCTATTTTGTATTTTATTTGTATGATGCTATGGTTAAAATATCTCCCAATCTTGGGAGCCAGCACGTAGCATGATGGTTAAAGTGCTGGGCTCCCACATGACCAACCACAGGTTAAGTCCTGGATCTGGTAGCTTACTTTCTCACTCTCTCTCTGTCTCTCTGGTCAAATTTTTTAAATAATCAATAAAATTAAATACATATTTTTTTTAAAAATATCTCTTCCAATCCCAAGAATGTAAATCATGACATAATGATACAATAAAAGAAAAATACCCTGAAATGGAAATCTAAATGCCTACACAATATAACAACGAGGGACATATTCATAACCAAGGCAAAAAATACAAATCATTTTTTACAAATTGATATATTTAGTGTATAAAATTCAATTTAGAGGCCAGCAGATGGTGTGGTGGTTAAGGTTCTAGATACCACATGGCTGACTCTGAGGTTTAAGTCAGGATCTTGAGCACGCATGCACATGTGTCCAGTTTGTTTTAATGCTTCTGGGTCCAGGATTTGAACCACAGTCAGTCACATGGGATCCAGTTTCCAATGTGCAACACTGAATCATTGCACTATGGAACTAAGGATCCAGTCCAAACAACAGGATATTATTTGGTTAAAGAAAAGGAAATCTTGCCTTTTTTTTACAATAAAGACAAGCTCAGAGAACACTATATTAAGTGAAGAACATAGAAGAACAAATACCACCTAATCCTATTTTTATCAAAAATGGGGGGAAAAAACTAAACTTATAGATTCAGAAAGAAGAAAGGTAGTTACTAGGAGCTGAGAGGAAAGAAAATCAGACAGATGATAGTCAAAGTGCACAGTTCTAGTTATGTAAGGTGAGTAAGTCACATGGATCGTATTATCACCGTTTATATTGCTAACAACACTGTATTGTATACTCAAAATTTAAGAAGCAATGTATTCATTAAATCTGCATAGTTTTTTATGTCAATCAAAAAATATACTTCAATTTTTAAAAAAGAGTTTTTAAAAATTATGAGCCTGGAAAATCTTGTAGTGCCAGAAGTTAATGATGTGCTAAAAAAATAAATAAATAAGTAAATACAGGCAGACAGACAGACATTGACCAGTGTATGTCAAAGGAGCACAGGAGTCAACTAAAAGGACTCTCAATGGCCTAAACTAGAATGATTTGACCAGCAAAATAATGAAAATAGTATTGGCTTAGAATCTAAAATACAGACTCAGTCACAGTGGCAGAAGTGGTAGGGTGCCAGTGCACAATATTGGAGCTGTATGAGAATTCCCTAAGTTCAAGTCCTGGGTCAATCTGAACACACCTGACATGCCCATGATGCTGGCTTACTATAAGGCTGGTTTGGGAATGGGACTTGCTGTGTTGTAAGTCCTTGTCAGTTCTCTCTCTCTTTCTCTCTCAGAAGTAGAAGGAAAAGGAGGGGAAAGGGAGCAGAGAGAGCAGGAAGGAGTAGAAGGAAAAGGAGGGGAAAGGGAGGAGAGAGAGCAGGAAGGAGTAGAAGAAAGAGGGGGGAAAACGAAGAAAAAGCAAAAGGAGAAGAAAATAAATAAATCTTAAAGATCTAAGGAAGAGAATAAATAGCTATGAGTTTATATTGATATTAACAAGACATTGATTAAATTAATAAATATGAGAGAAGAGATAATTCACCAATGTAAAGAAATCCAAATAACTTAAATAGATGCTACACTTCAGTGAGGGGACACAACACTTCCCACTCCTTAAAACTGTGCCACACACAGTCATTTCCTTCCAAAGAGCAGAGTAGGGGAGGAACTTTCCCATGTAGAAATGCAACGAACTCTACTTCAGCGGGATGATCAAGGTTAACAATCATATTAACCATGTTGATAGTATGTACCCTTCATATGACATGATAGAAAAGTCACTTTACTTCTGTGATTTTTTTCCTCCTAAGCATGTTGAGTGTGTGTGTGTGTGTGTGTGTGTGTGTGTGTGTGTGTGTGTGTGTGTGTCTAGGTTTTAATGTATATATATATCAGAAACCATCTCATCTTGAGTTGATTCCATGTCATTTTTTATTCTTTAGGACTCAATATTTGAATATCTTTGGATTTGTTCTCTCTTTAATGAAATGAAAAACTAATCTTCTCACGGGATTATTGTGCAAATTAGACAAGATAATGCATGTGAAGGGCACAGCCCCAATTCTGACACTGCATATCGGATTCTTTCATGTGGAGCCTGACCCACTGCTGTCCTTTCATAGCTCTTTTGTACAAGTGCACACTTTTCTATTTTGTGACTGTTTCTTTATATCCAGCTTGCTCTCTTTCCTCCTAAAAGTTCTGTTTTCTTTATCAAAAATACATATCTGGGGGCCAGCAGATGGTATAGTAGTTAAGGTACTGAACTCTCACATGGCTGACCGTGGTTTGAGTCCTGAACCTAGTGGCTTGAGAATCACGCCAGGTGCCTGTGTGTGCATGCCCAAAATTCCAAGTAGAAAATGGAGGAGAAGGGATTGCAGCATGACTGTCCCTCTTGGAGAGGGGGTGCAAGGGAGGGGATGATTTCACACTATCGTTCGCACTGTCTCTCTCTGTCATTCTCCAGCAAGCACACACAGCCTATGAGAAACACCAAAAACATAAATAAATATGAATGACATTTCTGTTTAACTTTCTACATTTTTTGTACTTAATCAGTGAATAGTGTCTATTGAAATGTCATTGCATCAGGTACATCGGGATGCTTTCTAAATATCACAAAGAACTGAAGAATCATTTTGCCATTATCTATTTTCCTTTAGCAAGTATATTATTTCAAAGACTAACTTACTGTTTAGAACTATGTAAAAGAAGGTTATTTTTTCCACAATATGACAGTAGAACAGCCAGTGTATGAGAGTTCATGATCTGTCTCTTTATATTTTAAGTTGTCATATATTGGGAACTGTGTGCCAACCACCTTAATAAAAATGTTAGGAAAGTATATTTACATGTTTTAATCTTCCTAAGAATATAATGATTTTCAAAACAAAAAAGTAAGTGTTTTTTGTTATCATCAGTATCCTTTTCCCATTTATGGAACTGATTCTTTTTAGTGTAAGGCAACCCTCTGAAGAGCACAACCGACTGAAGAGCACACAATTAATCATTAGAACTGCATTCAGACTTATCCGTATATGAAAACAGAGCCACTACAGTATAGTCTCCATGAGGAAGTTGTAAAAACTAAGTCTAAAGCCGTTTGCTTTTTTCCTTGAAACTTTTCTCAAGAATGTAGAACAACAGCACTGAGAATTCCAGGATCAATCTAAAAAGTAATGTCTCCCATCTTACCGAGTGGCTGCTTTCACAACATATAGCTAATGGTGTGCCCATTACAGCAGCGAAGATAGAGACAGCCAGCAGTAAATCTTTCCCTTTTACAGTTGGTTCTGGTTTAGGAAGATTTACTTTTATAACAGCTGTAGAGATTTCTACCTTATCAACCTCTACTCCTTTAATATCCTTCTCTCAAACCTTTTTTACAGCCTCCCATAGTAATGGCAGGTCCTAAGGGTCAGAACTGGAAGTACTTTCTCTGTAACTCTCATCGTATTTGATTTTGACAGATTACTTTTTTTATTTTACCTCGGTCTTTGTATATCCTTGATTTTACTTTGAAAAATTTTCATGATGTGAAATTAAAATCATTTTTTTCTTTTGACTGTAAATCTCTAATTCCCACATTGGTTCTCCTATTTAAATCAATGTAAGCCCTTTCGCTGAACAGTCTAAATTCATGGGTCATATGATACCCAAGTCTCTTGGTATTGGGAAAAATTTATTCTGATTCCAATGATTTAGCTGGATCAGATTACTTGACCTATTGATTTAGTGCCACTTCATTTATAAACATATATCTGTTTAAAGACTTTGTTAGGGAAACAAAAAAAGACTCCCCAAAATAGGGAGAAATATTAGGGTTTCAATTTATCATGCCACCAAATAGTTTGCTGGAGCACAGAAGAAGAATGGAGAGATGGAAGCCAACCAGAACAGGAGAGAAATCCTACTTTTACTGCATATCAAAGTATGTGTACTCTGGTTTAGGATCTGCGCTGTGGGTGTACTGTCCTGGAAGGACTACTGAACTATTCTGCCCAATGGGGCTGTTGGGTAAAGACCTTATTTAATCTTACTCTGTTGAGAGTAGCCAGTATAGAAGGAACAGAGGAATCTAAGCATGTTCAGAGTGAGCAAGGGTTTAATACACAAATTATGGCCAGCTATTCAGGGACTGACATGTCACAACAAAAATAACCCCCTAATCATTCCCTAATACATAGCATGAAATCCACCATTGCATCCCCTCACTCTTTTAATTCTAGGAATTAAAGAGCAGAGAGAAAACTGAAAGATACCATGTTTCAGCCATAATTATATACGAGATGATATTTACTGTCAGCAGCTCTTTTCAGAAGATACTCATGTTGCCCAGAGTATCTGGGTCAAATCACATGCATCTACTTCTGAAGGTACTAACCTAGTAACCATTTCATCAAATAGACTTCTACAACAAACACATCTGTGCCATTCACAGATGATTCTAATTGCCTGGAATTCTCTGCATATCCCCTAGTTTCTTTGCTTGGTAGACCCTGGCACATCTGTCATAATCCAACCCATACATCACCTCTTCTGTGAAACTTTCTCGGATTCCTTGACAGAACAGAGTATTATCCCATCCTCTACTCTATGTTAATACTTTCCAAAAAACTATTGTAAGATACTTTGATAATACCTGTTGATTCAGTCTACCTTATTGCACCATCATCATCATTGATAATGAACATAGGTGCTAGATGGTGGTACAACAGTAAACTGTGACATTTTGCAAGGCAATTGCCACATAAGAAGGTCTCCAGTTCAAGCCTTGAGATCTCCCTGAGCAAATCAAGCACACGCTTGTCCATGATCTGGGGCTGGCTAAGGCTTGGGGTACACTGTGACATTAATACCCTGTTGGAGATTCTGTCTCTCTCTCTTTCACTCTGCGTCTCACTTGCACATGAAAGAAATGACCTAATTTGGATGTTTCAAAGGCAACAAAAGACCAAGACTGAAAAAGAAAAAAGTATTGAGTTTGCTATGATCCCAGTCATACTAAGCACTTTAGAGTTATCTTCTCACTTAACTCTTACGACAAACCCATGATCTTCATAATGATATGATTTACACTTTACAGGTGAGGGAAGAACTTTACACAGTGAGAAACACTGCTTAGCTATATCAAGCAATTGTGATGTCTGTACTCTTTATTCGGGGCTGTGCTAAAAACTTTGGCCCCTTAACTTCTGAGAAGAAAAAAGATAAAAACCATCATCTTTGGTTCCACTTCCTGATTTTCACCATGCTCATACTTCCACTATGTATCATCTTTGGTAACACTTTCTGATTTTCACCATGCTCATACTTCCACTATGACCAATTCACGCTATCAACAGGATGTAATTGAACATGATTTTGAGGAAGATGCTCCCAATGAGCTATTGTGAGCCAGTGCAAACCATCATCAGTATGCCACCTCTTTTACCTCTATGTTTCCTGCTTCCTAACTCTACCTCCTCTTCAGGATTTGCACTATGTTTAGAATCAGGTAAAAGCTCAAACAATACTTTTGCAAAAATGAAGAAATCCATTTATACTTATAAATTAACTAGAGTGAGGACAATATACAAATATCAAAGTAAAATAATTTTCTGCATTTTGTGAAAGAGAATAATTAATCATTTAGTTGCATAAACAAATACACTTTTAAATAAAAAGGCAATATATATTCTTTTATATTTTTTTTGTCTTTCCATAGGATGGATAAGCTTGTCAGAGAGAGAGAGACACAGAGGAGAGAAGTAAAAACATTACCCCCATGAAGGATGGCAATGCTGCATCTCTTCTCCTCCCTTTTCCTCCATTCTCTTCCTAGGACTTTAGGCACGCCAGTCATGAGTTTCAAGTCACTGAGTTCTTCAGTCTGAGATGCAAGCTATGTTCAGCCATGTGAGATTCTAGGGCTTTAACCAACACTCCATCTGCTGACCCCAAACAATATATATTCTGAGCAGTATTGATTAAAAAACTATCAAAGACTGGGCCAGCAGGTAGTGTAGAGGTAGAGGTTAAGGCTCTCAATACCACATGACCAACCATATGGCTTCAGTCCTGGACCTGGGGGTTTGAAAATCATACTGGGTACATTTGTGCACCCAAATTCTGAGAGACTGAGGGATAAGGTATCACAGCATGGCCTTACCCCCAGAAAGAGGTGGTTTCTTAATCTCTCTCTCTCTCTCTCTCTCTCTCTTTCTCTCTCTCTCTTTCTCTGACAAGTGTACATGCCTTATAGCAAAACAAACCAAAAAAAAAAAAAAAAAACTACCAAAGAAGACTTTTTCCTTAAGGTTTTGTGCATTAGAGTAAAATAAAGTGGAGATTTTCATAATTAATCAGATAGTTCAATAAATGGTGACTAATAACACCCATATATAAGTTAAAGCTTCCCTGCTCTCCCTCATCTTTCTTCATATTACGGAAATTTTGCCACTATATCCAAATAATAGTAAATCCATCAAATCTCATTATTACTTTTATCATCATAATGGAAATTATTTCTATAATACCTGAATTATTTAAGTAAATATAAATGGCTATAAAGAAGCTCACACTCCCAGAAACTAACAAACTTTTAACATCAATGTAATGTCCGTAGTACAAGAAAAGGTATCTGAAAAAGAAATAAAATTTTATTTAAATTCATGGCACATTCTAAAAGATATTTTCTCAGTGAGGGAATTTTTTTGGGGGGGAGGGATTTTTTTTTTATATTTTGCCACAGGGGCTATAAACTGACTGGAGAAGGACAAAGAAAGACTGAGAGTGAGAAAATGAGGAAGCACACCCCCCTCCCCATGGAGGATGGTCATGCAGCAATCCCTTCTCCTCCATTTCTTTCTTCTTTCAGGATTTTGGGTACACACACACCTGCACTCAGCTTGTTTCTCAGGTCTCCAGTCTGGGACTCAAACTGCACACTGTGCTTTAAGGGACCCAGCCACCGTGACCACGATGCCACAGGATGGCCCCCACTGAGGGATTTCAACATTTACTTTATCCAAAATTATGACAAAAAATAGTTTCCATTACACTTAAAATGTCAACATATTTTTCTGCTTTTCAACTACCTTCTCTAAAATTCATTCAAGTCTATGAGTGTGGGGAATTGTTTATTTCCTTTTGTCTTTCAGTTTGAAAAGTTGGGAGATGAGCCTTGAGACATATTTTAAATGGAAAATATTCAAAAGGCACTTTAAGTTGGGAAGAGGTGTGTGTCAAAGACAACTCTTGTCTGAATTTAAAATTATCACATTTGTATGCCTTTGTCTGTAATTCTTTATCACCTTTTTATGCTACTTCTTAGGTTTCATACTCCCATTTGATTCTTTGAAGATACTCCACAACACTCGTTAGTACGTGCCCCTAGAGTGCTCATGAGTAATGAAAACAAACCCCAGACAGTGCCTTAGTCTTAATCCAAGAATCACCTAGTCGTATAAGAAAATTAGTTGCCTTTAACTGAGTTCTATGGCTTTGACCTGATGGCAATATTAAGCAGAGACATAATTTACATATCAGGGCATTGACATAAGGAACAGCCACAGTAGAATGATAGACAAAATGACCTGGTAACCCTCTTTCTTTACTAAGCTGTAAGATCCCATAGAATGACACTATAATTACATGGAAAGTAATTGTCATATATTTGCCAAGAAATTACATGGTTGACAGTACTCTCTGAAAATTGTTCTGCATTTCTAGTGCCAACAGCTATGTTAGCAGAAAATGAAATTAGAAACAACCACAGGAGGTATTTTTTCCTCATTTAGAAAACCATTTCATTTAAGAAGTAAAATTTAATTTACAAGTAAATATTATAAAACTAAAAATAAAATGGAATGACTTAGAAATGTTCCTAAGAGTTATTGTTATTTGGTGTAATGTTGGCTTTATGGAAAAAAAAGTCATTTAGAACATCTCAAGCTAATTATATATCTTATTTTGCAAGTGCCAGTACTATAAAGTCATCTTTCCCAAGTTATTCCTTACAAATGGATGGACCTGTCAGATTCCAATAGAAGAAGAGAGGAGTAACGACATGGTAAAGCACACAACTCTTTTTCCAAAAACAATATAAAATCTCTTATGAATTGCAAGATCTAATATTATAAGATAAGCATAGTTTTCAGTGTAAAAACTGTGTGCAAATTAGTAAATGATTGGTTTATTGTTCTCACATAGTGGCATAAATGTATAGAATTCTTAGAAGTCAAAATCACCAACTCAAGTAGCTTACAATCACTATGCTAAAAATAGATGAAACTATTAGTTGACAAGACACTTGAATTATTAGTCACAATAACATTGCATGAATAAATTAGTTCAGAACTGATCTCTCACTAAATATACCTGATTTCTTTAAAAAAAAAAAAAAAGGTAACACTACTATGACTTGTCTACATGACAGAATTTTTTAAAAATCATTGGATCACATATTCAAAAATTTATTTCTAAGTTTTCTGTTTTGAGAGAGAGAGAGAAAGAGAGAGAGATTTTGCTATAAGGCACGTGTGCTCACCAGAAACAAAGTCAGAGAGAGAGAAAGCGAGAAATCACCCCCCAGGGGGGCGGCCAGGTCGCAATCCCTTCTCCTCCTTTCTCTTCTTGGGATCTTGGGAATGCAAGCACATGCACAAGCATGAGTTTTAAGCTGCTGTGTCCAGGACTAGAACCGTGGTCAACTACATGGGAATCCAGCAACATAACCTTTACATCATCTGCAGGTCCCATAAAGTGTATTTTCTAGTACTACATTAAATTAATTTAAAAGTTTGTCCTGTTACCTTCATATGTATGTATGTCATTTGTTGGTTAAGTCTAAGCATGAGAAATTGTGAACCAGGGAAATATTTAGTGTCAAAGGAGATAAATTTTCTTTGGAATTTTTACTTTACATTTTACTAAAAAATTTAGCTTAGTTGAAGAAAGTGAGATTACAATGCTCTTTACTGTAGGATGGGGGAGGAATTGGTTTATAAAATAATAGTATTTGTAGTACCTAACATTATTAATCAAGGAGATATTTAAAAAGATTATACATGTGTATATCCACATATATGAGATATCCAAATGTTTACATAAATTAGTAATCTGGGAACCAGCAGTTAGCGTAATGGCTATGTCACTGGACTCCTACGTAGTCGACCGCGGTTTGCGTCCCAGGCCAGGTGGCTTAAAACTCACGCCGGGCGGGCTCATGTGCATGCGTGCCCAAGATCCCGAGAGGAGAATGAGTAGAAGGGATTGCGGCGTGACCATTCCCCCCTGGGGGGTGATTTCTCGCTTTCTGTCTCTCTGTCTCTCTCTGTCTGTCTGGCGAGCGCACGCGCCCTATAGCAAAAACCTCTCCAAAAAAAAAAAAAAAAGAAAGAAAGAAAAAGAAATTAGTAATCTAAGAACTATCAGACAGATGGGATACTGGGGTGAGGGGAGTCTTAAATTCCATCAAATATTTTTCTGTAACTTTTTAATTTTATTCTATATCCATGAATTAGCTATTAAAAATTAATAGCAAACAAATAATTGTGCCCTTCTCTTTAATAAAAGGACAACAGAACTGGGATGAAAGTCTCAAACTAGAAGACTACAGGTCTAAAAAAATAAGAGAAAATAATTCCTTGTATTAGAAGGAAGTTCTACTATTTGTTCTGCAGAATAAAATGAAGAAAAATCAAATCACCTAAGGGAAACTAAGCAGATTGAAAATGGTACCTCAAACAAAAGAACGTGTCATGTAAATCCAGAGTCCTGTGGGACAGGGATGAACATGGGATATAAATAAAGAGTATAGTATAATGTATAACTCAAGAAAAGAAAAAGACAAGATTAATCCTCCTCCACACTCAAATACACACACACACACACACATGCACTTCTACTCGCTTATATGATGTGGGATTCATCAGCTAGCTTAGAATGATTTTATCAACTGATCCACTCAGAAGGAGGCTCCCAGTAGTCATTTTTTTTTCTATGTGGCACCAATTCTTTGAAATAAGCATTAAAACATGAACAATGGGATTCTTTTGCAAGGAAATGTCAGATTTCAAAAGACTGGTTATATTTTCTCCTTGTTTTCTGTCAAATAATCCTGTCAAGTTCAAAATGTACTCTTGGCCTTCCTCAGTATTCAGCAAGAGAATTAAGCCCTATCAATGCACTAAGGCCTCCTTTATATATGAACTAATTTCTATATCCTGTGCAACTAGAATGAAAGTTGATATGCATCATCTTTTGGAAGATTGGAAGAGAAGCAGTAAGATTGTTTCCTGTTTTCTGTGATACAGAATAGAAATATCCCATTGAGACTATGCTATAAAAAAACAAACACAGTTTTAAAGAGTAAGTTGAAGATAATGCAATTGTCTATTTCTAGTTTTCAAACACTGTGCAGGAAGATGTGGAGACCACCACATTCCTTTGAAATTATGCCACTTTCTCAAGCCTGCACTTTCTGTTTCACACCACAATTGCTTCAGACTTCTTTAATCTCAAAACCATTCTGAAAATTTTTCTTCCTCTCTGCACACCATCCTGTCTCCTATGCCAGATGTGGCTAGTGGGACACTTTTCCACTACATTGTGAGATTGCTGGAGAACCAGGCAATGTAGTCTCGGGTGCACAGAATTCGAGAATTGTGGTAATTCTATTACTGGAAATACCTTATTCATGAAAATTTGATGATGTATGTTATTCTTTCCATGTCTATTCCTCTCTCTCAATTTTGATCATATGGCTTCTAAGATGTAAGTACAAACTCTTTTTTGGAGTTTATTTTTTTTAACTCATTTCTAATACTGAGAAAAAATGTCCTAACCAATATACTTTGTCTTTAAAATATTACAATATTTTGAAGGTGTATCCTATGGGTATATATATATATATGTGTATATATATATATATACATGAGCACATGTGCTTTTAAATTTAGTCAATAATGTTAAGTAAAGACGTGACAACGAATTGTTATATCATAGTGTGTGTTTAGTCATAAACCAGCAGTGTATGCACTTCGATAACATTCTGGGTTTAATTTAGTGCTATTAGATGAGTATATACTGAGTAGTATTTCATTGTATAGGTATATACGTATCACAATTTGTCTATCAAGTTATCTGGTGAAGGACATTTGAGTTTTACTCATTTCTAGTTATTAAAAGTAAACTCCTAGGAAAATATTAAGAATAAATTCACCTGTAAGGTTTTTTGTGGGCATCTGTTTTCACTCTTTTATGATAAATGACTTGGAGTGAAATTCCTGTGTCATATGGTAGGTGTCTATTTAACTTTTTAAGACAACATCAAACTGTTTTCCAAAGCAGTTGCACAATTTGCTATCTCAACCAGCATTGTACAAGACCTTCAGTTCTTCTACCTCCTTGATAAAATTTGGTATATCAATCTAGGTAAATTTAGCCCATTTATAGGTATGTAGTGTTATTTTACTGTGATTCTAATTTTCATTTCTTCATTTTTTCTTTCTTTTTTTTTTTGGAGAGGTTTTTTTTGTTTTTTGGTTTTTGGGGTTTTTTTTTTTTGCTATAGGGTGTGTGCACTCACCAGACAGACAAAAGACAGAGAAACAGAAAGCAAGAAATCACCCCCAAGGGGGGATGGCCACACCACAATCCCTTCTCCTCCATTCTCCTCTCGGGATCTTGAGCATGCACACACACGCGCCCAGCATGTTTTAAGCCACCAGGTCCGGGACATAAACCACGGTCGACTACATGGGAGTCCAGCGACATAGCCATTACGCTAACTGCTGGTTCCTTTTCTTTTCCTTTTTTTTGACTAGAAGGATATGCACTCACCACAGAGTGACAGAGACAGGGAGAGGAAGAGGAGAAAGCACACCCTGGAAAAATGGGCAATGGTCACTCCATGATTCTGTCTCCTGCATCCACCTTATGAGATTTTGAGCACCAGACACATGTGCCCAGTGGGTTTTTTAAGCCATGGGAACTGAACTGCTAGGTCAATCATGCATGATCTGGCCATGGAGCCGGCTCCTAACAATTTTTAATGTTTTTTCTTTTGCATTTTCTAAAATTTATTGCCACTTACCTATCATTTTTGGTAAATTTTTGTGTAAACATTTTGCTCATTTTATTCAGTTGTTTTGCTATTACTGAGGGGTTTTTTGCTTTTGTTTTTGTTTTTAAGGTTTTTGCCATAGAGCACATGTGCCCACTCAAGAGAGACACAGAGTGACAATGAGAGAAACTTGCAATAAGATTTCTTCCTATTTTGTTTGTTCATTTGTTTTATAAAAGGAGATTTTTGCTTAGAGCATGTGTGCTTGCCAGAGAGACAGAAAGAGAAAGATCACGCCAAAAGGGGGGTGGCCACCTAGCAATCCCTTCCTCTCCATTCTTCTCTTCTCTTAGAATTTTGGGCATGCATGCACACGCACCCAACTTGAGTTTTAAGCCATGGTTCAGTCTGGAATGCAAACCATGATCAACTAAGTGGCAGTCCAGCGACATAATCATAACGCCACCTACAGATCTCCTTGTCTTTTTTTTCCATATATTATACACTTTATAATAGCATGTCATTATTATTTTGTTCGTTTAAACAGGGCATTATCTTTTTTAACAGCTTTACAGATATAATTCACACAATCTCATACAATTAATCCTTTTTCAGCGTTCAATGTTTTTAGTGTACTCACATGACTGTGTATCCATCATCGCAATCCAATTTTAGAACACTTTGGTCCCGACTAAAAGGAAACCCATACCCATTAGCAGTTACCTTCCAGTCCCCTTCTGAGCCTTACGCAGTCCATTTTCTGTCACTATATTTGCCTATTGTAAGCATTTTGTATAAATGAAACAATAAAATAAGTGGTCATTTTTGACTGGTTTCTTCACTTAACATAATGTTTTCAAGGTTATCTGTGTTGTAGCATGCATTAGTACTTCATTTCTTTGTATGGCCAAGTTGTATTAAATTATATGTTATGCCACCTGCTTTATTTGGGCATTTAGTTGTGTCCATTTTTCAGTTATTATGAATAAAGCTGCTATGAACATTTATGCACAAGATTTTAAGTGGACGTATGTTTTGATTTTTCTTGTGTAGAAATGTAATTGCTGGTTAAGAAAGTTGCTCTAAAATTTATTTTTTCTTATGATTTCCAACCTATTTTCCAAAGTGGCCGCACCATTTACATTTCTACCAGTAATGTACTCATGTATAAAAGTTTTAATTTCTCTGCATTCTTGACAACATTCATTATCTGTCTTCATTATTATACACATATTTTCTATGCTTTTTGTTCATTCAGATATCTTCTTTGAAGATATCTATTTATAACTTTTACTATTTATAACTTTTGCTCATTTTTCTTATTTGTCTTTTATTTAGTATAGTAGTTTTTTATGACTTCTGAATACATTTGCTTTTTAAGATATATAATATGAAAATAATTTCTTTAATAAAAAAAGTTAGTATTTTGATAAGGATTGCATTGAACCTGTGATTCAATTGAAGGAATATTACCATTTTCATACAATTGCCTTCCCATCCATGAACGCTGGCTGTTTTTCCACTTATTCAGATGTTTATTTTTTTTAATTATTCATTTATTTTACTTTATTATTACTGCTATTTTTAAAATTATTTATTTAACTTTATTTATTCATTCATTCATTTTTTATCTGACTATGAAGATACACAGAGAGAGAAAGAGAAGGTGAGAGAGCAAGCCACCAGGTCCAGGACTTGAACCGTGGTCAGTCATGTGGGAGCACCCAGCGCCTTAACCACCACGCCAGCTGCTGGTCCCTTATTACTGCTATTTTTGAAGTTTTCTGTAGGGCATGTATATTCATCAGAGAGAGACAGAGAGAGAAAGAGGAAAAGTGAGAAAACACGCCGCCAAGTGTGGGACTCAAACAGCACCACCTGCTGGCCCCAGATCTTTAATGTTTTTGCATTGAGTTTTCATAGATAGTTTTCCATGTTGAAGTTTTATACTTTTTTTATTTTTTTAGAGAGGTTTTTTGTTTGTTTGTTTGTTTGTTTTTCACTATAGAGCTCCTGTGCTCGCCAGACAGACAGAGAGAGACATAGAGACAGAAAGCGAGAAATCACCCCCCAGGGGGGATGGTCACGCCGCAATCCCTTCTCCTCCATTCTCCTCCCGGGATCTTGGGCACACACGCACAGGCGCCCGGCGTGAGTTCTAAGCCACCGGGTCCGGGACGCGAACCGCGGTCGACTACGTGGGAGTCCAGTGACATAGCCATTACGCTAACTGCTGGTTCCCAAAGTTTTATACTTTTTATATCATAGATATGTCTAAGTATTTTGTTATTTTTATGCTTTTATGAATAGAATTGCTCTCTTAATTTTTTCAAAATATTTATCACTAGTTTATAGCAATATGATTAATTTTTGTGTATTTATATTATACTTTACAGTCTTCCTGAACTCATTTATTAATTCCAATAGTTGTGTGTGTGTATGTGTTCTTTAGGCTACAAAAATATATATATAGGACCATGTTATCTGCAAATAAAGATAGTTTTAGTTCTTTCTTCACAATCAAATGCCTTTATGTCTTTATCGATATTGTCTCATCACCCTAAGTACAGTCTCCAGTACAATGTAAAATAGAAGTGGCAATAACCAACATTCTTGTCATCTTCCTGATCTTAGAAGTAAATCATTCAGCTTTTCACAACTGACTATAATGTGAGCTGTGGGGTTTTTGTACTTGGTCTATACTAGGTTGAGGAGATTCTCTTCTTTCTCTAGTCTGTTGTGTCTTTTTAATCATAAAATGATATTATGTTTATGGTTTTTACATATGTTACATGTTTGACATGGTAATATGGGTTTTAGCTTTTATTTATATGATGTATCACACTAATTTATTTTTGTTTACAAAAACAAAAACAAACATTCATTTATTTATTTATTTACCCATTTATTTGTTGTCATTTTTAAGCCACCAAGTCCGGGACTTGAACTGCAATCAGCCATGTGGGAATCTGGCTCCTCTATCACCACACCACCTGCTGGTCCCTAAATACTAACTGATTTTTCAAATGGTAAACAAATATTACGTTCCTAGATAAATTCCACTTGGTCATGGTGTATGTCTTTTTATATGTTGCTGTACTCAGTGTGATAATATTTTGTTGAGATTTTTGTGTGTATATATCTTAATATTCATAAGGGATATTGGTCTGTAGTTTCTTTTTCTTTGATACCTTTGTTTTTAATATTGGAATAAAAATAGCATCATATAATAAATTGGAATATCTTCCTTCTTCTGTAGATTTTAGAAGAGAATGTGAAAGATTGGCACTCATTCTCTAAAGTTTTTTTGTGGAATTCATCTGCAAAGCTGTTTGGGCCTGGACTTTTCCCTGTGAGAAGTTTTAAAATTATTATTTCGATCTCTTTACTTGTTTTAGGCATCTATATTTTCAATAAAGGGACAACTAGAGAATATGTAAGTATACTGCTTTTTGTGTTACCTACCTAATTACCTTTTAAACAAACAATTACGTTCTACTGTGTATTTTCAAATTACTGTCTAGTGTCTCTTGGTTTAAGCTTGAATAACTTTTATTGGTGGGCCAGCAGGTAGCATGTTGGTTATGATGCTGGACTGTCGCATGGCCAACCAGTATTCAAGTCCCTGACCCTGTGGTTTGAAAATCATGCTAGGCACATGTGCAAGCATGCCCAAAATCCTGAGAGGAAAATGGAGGTGAAGGGGTTGCAGCACGGTCATACCCCTGGGGGGAGTGAATTCTCATTTTCCTTCTCTGTTTCTCTCTGGTGAGTGCACATGCCTTACAGCAACAACAACAACAACAAAAACACAATAAACTTCTATTAGTATTCCTAGAAGATGGTTGTACCAGCAACAAAGATCTGTTTCTTTTTTAATTTTAAAACATCTATTTCATCTTTTTGAAAATGATTTTCCTCATGTAAGATTTTTCTCTTACTTCCACCACTTTATATATGTCATCTTAACTGCCTTCTGATCTCTACTGTTTGATGAGAAGTTAACCGTTAATTTCACTGTGATTTTTCTTTCACATGATAAGCTTTTCTCTCGTAGCTTTAAAAATATTTCTTGTCTTTTAGGCTGTTACCATTTTAACTATAGATATCTGGAGATGTATTCTTTCATTATACTTGAAGTAATTTTCTCTTTTGGATGTATAGATTAGTAGCTTTATCACAGTTGAGAAGTTTTTCGTTACTGTTTCTTTGGATATTTTTTTTGTCCCTTTCTTTTAATCATGCCTCACATTTTTCTGAATCTCTGATTTTTCATTCTTTCTTCTCTGTCTGTTATTCACATTACTATTTATCTTTAGGTTCATTTCTTCTTTCCTTTTTAGTCTAAATCTACTATTGAGCACATCTAGTGATTTTATCACTATTAATTGCTCTTTTCCATTTTAAATTTTCATCTCTTCCTTCTTAATAATTTTATCTCTTTACTTATATTTTCAATTTTATTATATATTGTTTTTATATTTCCAAGGACCTAGGGGGAGATAGATATACAAATCTGTTGTCAGTAGTTATAGAGCTTCAGTTTTATGAGATGAAGAAGATTTAGAGATCGCTTACAATGTGAATATATTTAACACTGCTCAGCCATATGCTCAAAATGAGTAATATGATAAATTTTGTTATGCATATTTTAACATAATTGAAAAAAATTAAGACAACACATCTTTCATGATCTAACTTACTTTATTTCTGTGGCATCATTTTTGACCACCTTGGGACCCTCTCTTGAATATGTCAATCACACTCAGCTACTTGTCACTTACCAAACTATTTTCTCTGCCATATCGGAATCTAGATAAAATGCTTTCACCAATTTGATTTCGCAGGCCCACTTTTTTGTTTGTTTGTTTACTATAGGACACGTCACCTCACTAGAAAGAGAGAGGGAGAGAGACAGAGAGACAGAAAGGGAGAGAGTGAGAAGGGGATGGCCATGCCGTGATACCTTCTCCTCTATACTCCTCTTGGATTTAGGGCATGGATGCACCCGTGCCCAGCATGTTTCTCAAGCCCCTAGGCCCAAGATTCAAACTGCACTGTCTGCCATGCGAGATCCAGCCACCTTAACTTCCATGCCACCTGCTGGCCCAAGTCCACATATTTTTAAACAGCTTTATAGAGATACGTTTCACATGCCATACTATTCATTGATTTCAACTGCGTAATTCAATGCTTTTGAATATATTCACAAATAAGTTCAATCATCACCATCATCCATTTTAGAGCATTTTTATCACCATGATGTGAAACTCTGTACCCTTTAGTTTCCATTCACCAGTCTCCTCATGCTCTGCCCAGTCCTGAGCAGCCAGTAATCAGCCTGCTGTCACTATTGACTTTTGTTTATTTTGAAGATTTCGTATAAGTATAATCAGATAACGGGTCGTCTTTTGCACTTGGATTCCTGTTGTATGCCCGTACTGTAGAATATTATTTGACCACAAAACGTGATAAAGAGAGCCAGTCTCATTGCACCATGGCATCAGAAACCTGAGCCACATGACTGACCACAGTTTGGGCCCCAACCTGAATGGCTTGCAAAATGCCAGGCTTTGTGCAGTCATGCCCAGAATCCTGATGGGAAGGACAAATGGAGGGAAAAGGACTGCAGCGTAACTATGCCCATTGGGGAAGGCTTTTTTTCTCTCTCTCTTTCTCCTTACCAAACACATGTACCCTGTGGCAATAAAAAATAAAAATAAAGAATGAACTATTAGTATATGCTGTAACATATTAACTGTAAAAGCCAATTGTGTTCATTCCAAAAATCTGAAGAAGCATTCCTTGATACCCTCAAGATTTGGTTAAGTGATCTCCAAAAAACTACTTACCTCTAGTGTAATCCTCCAATGGATTGCATGCTCTTTTTGACAACCATAAAATGTTACACAAATATGTGTGAGAATAACATTTTCTTGACTACTTTTATCTCCTAAGAACTCATTGTAAATAGCAATGACTCTAATTAGCCCAATTTTAAAGCAGATAAATAAAGATCAGTGTTTCTTTTTTTTTTTTTTTGGAGAGGTTTTCGTTACAGGGTGCGTGTGCTCGCCAGAAAGACAGAGACAGAAAGCGAGAAATCACCCCCCAGAGGGGATGGTCACGCCGCAATCCCTTCTCCTCCATTCTCCTCTCAGGAACTTGGGCACATACGCACATGTGCCTCGCATGAGTTTAAGCCACCAGGTCTGGGACTCAAACCGCGGTTGACTACAGGGGAGCCTAGCGACATAGCCATTGCGCTAACTGCTAGTCCCAAGATCAGTGTTTCTCAATCCTGACTAGACATTATAATGACCTAGAGAAGTCTTAAATATTCAGTGTCAGGTCTCCACCTCAAAAAAATTACTGCACAGCCCAAGGGAGCTGAGGCCCCAGACTTTGGTTTTGTTACAGTTTCCCAGCAAATGAACAATCAGAATTGAAAACTACTGATTTAGGGCCAGCAGGTGATGTAGTGGTTAAGACACAGGACTCCTACATAGTTGACCACAGTTCGAATCCTGGATCTGGTGGCTTGAAACTAGCACCAGGCACATGTATGTGCATGCCCAAAATCCCAAGAGAAAAATGAAGAAGGGATTGCGGCATGTCCATTCCCTCTGGGAGGTGATTTCTCACTTTCTGTCTCTCTGTCTCTCTGGCAAATGCACTTGTCCTATAGCAAAATCTCCCTTAAAAAAAAGGAAAAAAAGAAAACTATTGATTTAATCAAAACAATAAAAAAGACTTAGTAAGCTTCCATTACAATAGAGTGCATGTATAATTTAGTAGTACTGTAACCATAAGCTCAGAATTTTTGGCATTTGTGTCTATATAATTACTCTGTATATTGTAAAATATGATGATAATACTTGCCACAAGATAAAATGTACCATGTACAGAATGATGTAAAGTGAATCGATTTTAATGAACACTTTTAACATTTTGACATTAAATCAGTTATCTCTAGAAAATGCTTAATTGCCCCAGATCAACCATTCTGTTGTACCTCCAGTTAAACCTCTGCATGTCTCATCTCTTAGTGTAAGTTTTCTCTTCTTTTTGGACACCCCTTAAATGGTATATACTTCCTTGAGTGCAAGCAGTATGCCACACTACTCTTTTACATCCCATAATGCAATTTAGCCACTGGGATATTTGGATTGTTAAAGTTCTCTCAAATACGGTAATGAACATAGACTGCAGAGCATTCCCTAGTGCTTTCACATATAGAAGAAGGCAGGCAGCAGAGGTAAAATTTTAAAAAGCTTCTTGAATGCTTTCAAACTGGTAACTTTAGACAAGACTCTCTCTTCAGCGTTCTAAACTGACTTGTGTTTCATGTTACAAAATTTGAAAATGTTATGGTGTGGAAAATTGTGATAACTAAAAGTTAAATAAATATCTTAATTCCAAATATCTCCAACAAATACATTTGAAGATAATAAAGGAACTAGAAGACTGGTTTTTATATATATTAAGATAAAACAAAATGATGTTTTATCCTTATAATGACAAAGACTGTGTGTTTTACGATTGGATAAACATGCAGAGAGGGACAGAGACAAATGGAAAGGGGGAATAACACATCTGGGTTCAGTTTGGTGAATATACTTAAATAAGAAAGCTTGAAGAGCACAGACAAAAAAGATATTATAATAGTAACATCTATAATAACCAGTCTTTAAAATGACCAATATTTATGACTACACATTAGACTTTACTTTGAATAAAAAGATTTATTATCATAGTAGATATATTTCCTTCTGACTTAAGAAAAAATAAAATTACTCCCTAATAACAGACAGTATAATCTTTAGACCTGGGGCATACTCTGTCAAAAAAATCCTTTTCCTGTGATTTCAAATGATAAATATTCACAAAAGCCTAATCTTCCCTAGTTTTGAATATATGGAATGTCCCTAGGCATGAACATTGTAATTTCAGAGTCTCTTTCCATATTTCTTCATTTGCTTTAGCATTTAAAAAAAAAAAACTTCAGATTGAGTTCATGTACACAGAATTTATTGATTTTAGAAAAATAAAAACCGAATCTATTCCAAGCTTCCACCCTTGAAATGCCCTTTATGAAGCTCTCCAAATTCTCTCCAACGAAAAGCATGTCACACTGTCTACACTGCCTCTGGGCTTTCCCTTTTATTTCAGTCTTCAGGGTGCTCTCACATGTCTTTTTTACCTCCACACACAATTCCATAGGAGACAGAAAGAATGATGCAGAATTCCTATTCCTATTTCTCCTCTTTCCTAACCTGTATACCTTTCCAAATAACCTATGCTACAAACCTCAGTGATATTATGCATCCCAAGTGACTCAGAGCTCAGCCCTAAACAGGTGGACACATCTGTTCCAGTCCATCAGACTTGACTTACACTGACTGTGTTCTGTAATCATTATGGTTTTTATCCCAAATTACAGTGTCAATCTGTTCAGAATTAATATGTATTACTCTACCACTTGTTACAAAATTTTCAGTTTATTTACTGGACCAAATCCTGCCCTAATCACTTAGGCACAATTCCCACTGAAAACCTAAAAGAGGAATGTGTATCTAGGGGTTATGTTTTCATTGCATGTCAAAAGATATTTTTGCATAAGTGGATATTATTGCTATTCCCAATGAATACTTTTTCTGTGTCAATAGTAAAAACTCGTCTAAAATTTTAATGCACTTGTTTGGATCGTTTTTAATCACTTTTTTCAACACATGTTATATCCCAGTGTGGTTGTTCTCATTATGAAGGGTTGACAAGTTATTTTCTTCACTCAGAATAAAGCTTATGTTTTTAATACTTAGGAAATTATAGTCATAATTCCTTCTCCTCTTTTGTATTGGCTAGTTTTTAAAGACTATGCGTCCTTGAAACTACAACTGTGTTTTATTATAACATGATGATTCACTTCACTGTGATTTTATTTCTCTTTTCTCTTGTTTTCCCTGAAGCTAACTAAATACATGGATTTTACTGAGGAGGAAAAAGTTATTAATTCATAATTATTATGTAAAGGTTACTCTGGGTAACATCCTCCAAATGACTTTCCCACCAGCTGGTGATTTTATTCTTTTATTTTTTCTTTTTCATTTTCTCTGGCTGATATGGAGGAAGGTGAGGCTAGAAATTCAATGAAAATTAAAAGCAAACTATTTCCTTCATAAGTGAGTTCAGAAACCTGATAGAAGAAAGAACACTAGGTGATATATTCATAAGTGTATATTTTAAGTTTTTAAACCATGGAAAATACACAGGGCAAACAACAGCAACAACTTGAAAGTATAGAAACAAAATGGCCAGTGTGTTGCCCTTTTTCGTCACGGTCTGTTTAGGAGAATTGGCTGCATTTGTGTTTCTAATCAGTGACTCTACTTGCCTACCACAGCACGTGAAATGGCAACAGTGCCCACGGCACCACAAGTCCTATGAATGCAATGCTTCATATATGAAGAAGTTAAAGTTAAAACAAAATCAGGGAAAAATGATCAGAATTCAACTAAGAAAAGTAAAATGAAATCTCTCATCTCTATACCTTCTTTAACTTCTCCTTGATTGTAACAGTCACCACGAAGGGAATGTTATCCGGGTGTTAGAGATTGAACACCAGACACTGCCCAATAACTCACCTCAGAGTCTATCATGGTAACTATGCAAGGTCTGACTAAATTATTTGAACAAACTGTTTTGCAATTATTGGACATGTTATGAGAAAATGTGAACAGCTTGACCAGCAAATTTGCAATATATTTTTTCCCTTAGGCAAGACTAAAACTTTAAAATAAAGCTCCAGAGACTCTGACATTCTTCTCATCACATAACACGTATCAGTAGAGAATAAAAAGGAAAAAAAATAAAGGACATGAATATTTGAAAAGGCCTTTTGAATCTTGCAGGCATAGAGTAGAAGTATATTTCATTCTCTCAGACCTGGAGTCCATGCAGATACACACTGAAAGACATGCTTTGTACCATCATCCTCTGCTGATATGTCAAAGGAAAAGGATTCATTTTCACCTTTTCAGGGTATCTGTCATTAGGGACATTAATATGGATGAACTACCATGAAATCAAAAAGCAGTAGGAGAGGCGTGCTTACAAGGGATAAAAGCCTTAAACTATATTTAAGTTGGGCTTTAATTTGGAAACTAAAGTTTGGGTTTCTATAATTACCTTTCCTTCTTTACTTACCCCAGAAAGAAAAAATAAATTGCTAATTAGATTTTACCTGAAGTCCATTTGTCAGTATTTCACTAAACATTCCTCAAGTTTTCCTATAAATGAAGGACTGAACTGATGCTGACAAGAGTTGAACAAAATTTCTTTTCTCTGTCATAACACAACATATCTTGATGTGTCACATTTAAACATAGAACATAAAGGTTTTTACTTTTTTTTTAATTTTTTTTTTTTGGAGAGATTTTCGCTATAGGGCGCGTGCGCTCGCCAGACAGACAGAGAGAGACATAGAGACAGAAAGCGAGAAATCACCCCCCATGGGGGATGGTCACGCCACAATCCCTTCTCCTCCATTCTCCTCTCGGGATCTTGGGCACGCACGCACATGTGCCCAGCATGAGTTTTAAGCCACCGGGTCCGGGACGCGAACCGCGGTCGACTACGTGGGAGTCCAGCGATCGGAGTCCAGTGACATAGCCATTACGCTAACTGCTGGTTCGCAAGGTTTTTTACTTTTTTAATTTATCCTCTGACCAAAAATAATAATAATGCACAGTTAAATAATAACCCATATGTACTTTATCAGCAAAAATTATTACCAAAAAGTCAATAATAAATGCAAACATTTCTATATCACTGGATAGTCAAAAATAATTTTTACTTATATTCAATTCATATGCATTACCTTTACAACACATAGTTCAATATTTAGATAATACATGTATGGAATAATTCTATGTATAATATCACTCTGAGAAACCTTCAGTCATTAATACACTAACATTGTCTATAGTATGTAGGCAATCGAATTTGAAACATATATTTAAGCGCAAAGGAAAAGGAGAGATGAATACAATGTTGTAGGGACCACAGCTCTCAACCTGGAATTTTAACCAAAATTTTATTTATGTTTCAACTAATTTTTTATCTGTTATGGCTGAAATTGGTAGAACTAAATTGTTTTACCAAGCCATCATAGGAGAACTTATGATTTGCTGACTTCACATTGAAGAAGAAGAAGGAAGATGAAAAAGAAGAGGACGAGGAAGAGGAAGAAAAAGAGAAGAGAAGGAGGAGGAGGAAAAGGAAATATTTCATGTTTATTTCCTGCTAATGTTTGAAACTATTGAGTGATTGTCAAAGTCTATATTTCACAATTAATATAATTCATCAGTGCTAATTTTGAGTTTTCAAACTGAAAAAAAAATGAGGCTATTTTAATGTCTGATTCCAAAAACTAATTTTAGCAAGAATTGGGTCTAAAAAATAACATATGTATATATAACTGGTACACTATAAATAATGGACAGACAGTAAATCTCTTTCTGTTCTCTCTCTCGCCATCCCTTTTCAGAATTAAAGACTTTTAGAGTATCTTATCTAGATCAAGCCGCAAATTTTATATTACAAGACTTTAGTCCATTTCCTATGACTTTTAATTTTTTTATAAAGATGACTTGTTATGATGTTCTCCATTTGCAGCAAAAATTATAGTTAGCTTCACGGACCCTTAAATGAAAAAAAGAGGAATGCAATAAATAAATAAGTTATACAGGCATCTCATCTTATTCTCTTAACACAAATTCAAGGGGCCAGCCAATGGTAAGCTGGATCCAACATGGCCAACTTCACTGTGTGAGTCCTGGACCCAGTACCCTGAAAAATACTCGGGGCATATGTAAGTGCATGCCCAACATTCCAAGAGAAGAATGGAGGAGAAAGAAATGCAAGGAAGTCATCACTCCACCCGCTGGGGGAGGATTACTTTCTGTCTCTCTGGCTCACTCTGACTCACACACATACCCTACAGCAAAAACTAAAAACAAAAACCAACGTACCAAAAATGTAAATTTGAGATTGGCAGAACACTTTTTTAAAATGACAAAAATTAAAAATTGGTAATATTGCTTCTGCCTTTGCTTGCCTGCCATCTGCTCCCTACAGAGCAGGCCTATTAGCCCCTCTCAGACCAAAGTCAGATCCCAGCATACCTCCGCTCAGCTCCCTCAGAGTAAAAGGCGGAAGTTCTAATGAGGGCCTGCTGTGCTCTGCTGGATCCCTCCCACACAGGTATCCTCTACACCACTCTTTTACACCACTCTTCCTCTCACTGGCGACTGTCACCCTGGCCGCTTCGCTGTTTCTAACACACGTCTTTTATAAGCAATTCCTTAAGTCTAGCCCGCACTCAGAGGAAGAAGAATTCACCTCCTCCTTCTGGATGTAAGTATCTAGATATTTTAATTGGAACAGTTCCGTAAGAAAGATGGGTGCCTTCTCCCTCATGTATTTAAGTACTTTTCATTATTTATATGTGAACAAATTCCTGGATATTTATTATAATGGGGGGGGTGGTGATTCAATATAATTGCTACTTTGCTATAAAAAAACTGTTTCTATAAAAAACTGTTTCACTTCGTCCAAGTCTACCTCTATCCATTAAACTATTATTAAAATTTGTTCACATCTTCTTAATATTTCTGAATATTTCCATGGACGTTAATGATAAGAGTCACCCTTTTCTCTGAATTCCCAAACCTCTTCCCCAAAGCACGGTATTTAGTTCATTTTCCTGAAGTTTCAATGGTAAAATTAATCACTACACAGCACAGAAGATAACTTTTTTTTTTTTTTGAGAGGTTTTTGCTATAGGGTGCCTGCGCTGGCCAGACAGAGAGATAAAAAGTGAGAAATCATCCCCCAGGGAGGATGGCTATGCCATAATCCCTTCTCCGTTCTCCTCTCGGGATCTTGGGCACGCACGCCCATGCACCCAGCGTGAGTTATAAGCCATAGGGTCTGGGACGAGAACCGCGGTTGACTACATGGGACGCGACATAGCCATTATGCTAACTGCTGGTCCAGAGCACAGAAGATAACTTAAGATGGACTATTACACACTCACAGTTTAAAAAAAAAAAAAAAAAGAAAGAAAAGAAAAGAAATCCCGTCAGCCACGGTGCGTGTGGCCATTGGATCACAACTTTACTTCTGTCTTAACATTCTGAAGTCTCAGGTGGCTTCTTAAAAGTGCGGTAGTTTTCTCAACATTTGCCATCTCGTGAATCTTCTAATATTTAAATGTAAAATTTGTCTTTTAAGTGGTCATTTCAGCTTTCTTATTGTTTGCAGTGACCTAACAGATAATTCCATGGAGCCTCATCTTTTGCAACAAATGTAAATTATCCAGGTGTTTAGCTGCAGATTTAAATTTTCTTCCTTGAAAGGCAGAAGAGACAGTAATTGTTGGTGGAAATTGTTTCTCCTTTGCTATTATTTATAGTTTGAATGTTCAGTAAAAAGAACTTTAAGAAGTCTCTAGAAAGAACTAAAAGCTAGCATTTCCTGAAATAATTTTTTAAAAATATACCATCTTTTAGTTTTCTATTAGTGCAGTACTGAGCAGTAAGTTAGCAGAAGAAGGGAGTAGAATGTCTTGGAAATGAGTTGCCAGAGTAATTTCTTTAGCCATGAAAAAGATCATCATTTGATTTTTTACACATCTATGACCTTTCACTAATTTTTAGATCTTAGCACTGTAGTAAAGTAGCATGGATAAGGAAGCCTACTGATTGCCTCGGGGAGACCTAAATCCTTGCAAATGACATTTCCTATTTAATGCAATAGGTTTTTCCCATAAGATGGACTAAAAGCACAACCTAGTGGGAATATGCAATGGGACAAGCATGGGGGAAAGTGCAGACCGAGCAACTTTCAAAGATTGATGGAATAGTTCTTGGAGAGGATTATAAAAGTTAAGATGTATGGCAAGCCAAACTGGCAAAAGGAAAATAGGTCTGGGAGAGATGCCAAACAGAGTGAGAATTAAGGTGAAGACGGGGTCAACTCACAAATAAGGGAAATACAAGCTGGAGCTTAAAAACTTTATGTTTTTAAAATATTTGGCAAGAATGCAGGAAGCGAATTTGGAGTTAGAGTTCCTCGGTGAACCACTTTGGGTAGATCATAAGAGAAACATACATAATCACATAAAACTACTTAGCAAAAAAAGCTTTCAATCCATAACAGCACCTGGCTAGAGGTACCAAAAGCAGCCTACCCAACTTCCCACCAAAATGCCAAAGAAGATTAATAAAAACATGAAAACCCACACCCAAATTAAAAAGGAAGACTTAGAAAAAACCTAAGTACTAAATAGGAAGGGAATTTTCACTAAGCCTAAGGTCGGTGATTTCGGTTGGGGAGAAAAAAAATCCATCTAATCCATCCAATGCAGTGTAATGGTAATCTGGAAAAAGGAAGAAAACCAATTAATACCCCTTCAACAGAGAGCCCTGGACACAGAAGGCAAGGATCTACACACACACAACAGCTCCCAGAAACCAAAGGGGCAAAAGATGAAAGTAACTGTTGGCAATGCATTGCATTCTAAGATATGTCACTCATACTAAGGATATTGAAGGCAAAATCTTTGACCTAGAAAAACAAAGAAAAAAAAAACTGAGAAAATAACACCAAAAATTGAGAATACTATATGAGAAATACTAGATACCGTTAAGCGCCCAAACTTCCGGATAATTGGTATACCAGAAAGAAACTAATAAGGGCATTGATAATCTATTCTATGAATCCTAGAAGAAAATTTTCCAAATCTAGAGAGGCATTCAAATAGCCAGACCCAAGAAGTACAAAGGACCCCAATAGAATCAACCCAAGAAAATCTTCTCCAAGGCACATCATAGCCAGACTGGCCAAATCTACGGACAAAGACAAGATACTAAAATTGGCAAGAGAGAAACGTCAGGTTACTTATAAAGGTTATCCCATAAGGCTAACATCAGACCTCTTATCAGATACAATTCGACCAAGGAAAGAATGGGAAAATATATTCAAAGTGTTAAGTAAAAAAAAAACAATTTCAATTAAGAATACTATACCTGACAAGATTATCCTTCATATGGAAAGAAAGGATAAAAACATTCTCAGATAAATAAGACTTGAAAGAATTTGCCAGTACGAGACCCACTTTAAGAAGTTCTGAAAGGAGTGCTTTACCAGGAAAACTAAAGACACATGTACAGAAATAAGAGCTGAAAAACAACCAAGAAAATGACCAACTTAATGCTAAAAATGAGAAATATCAATAATGTTGAATGTTAACTTCCATGATTTAAATGGAAAGATCGGACAACAGTGACACTGCAAATTCAACAAAAGAGAGACTGAACATAAAACTGAACTGGTGAAATAGACTTTTATGACTTTTGAGTATAACATTACTGATTTTTTTCAATTATGCTTTGTTTTCCCAATTTAAGGATTTTGCTTTCTTTTGAGCTGTTGATAGATTCAGCAATTTGTTAAAATATTTTTTCTTCTTGTTTGTTACTTTAAATGGAAACGTAAACTTTTGTTCCTTCCTGATCCCTCTGGAATCAGAAAATATTTGGGAGTATTCTTATAGTGGCAGAAGGATTATTTGCATAAGTTCAATAATACCTGTTACATTGAATCAGAAATTGGAAACACTCATTACTGCACAGGCCTTTTACTGGACTGTCATACCTGAAGATTAAGCCAGAAAACTATGGAACTAAGGTAGATCTCAAGTAAGCCAACAGAAGCTCTTGGAAAGTTGGCCTGGCACCATAAACAGTTCTGCCTGACAGAGAGGATTAGAGAAGCTATATGAAAGAATTCGTATCGTAAAATAATCTGGACTTTTCTAGTCTAGCATTGTAATCAGTATAGATTGCAAAAGAGTAGCCACAACCAGAGGATTATCTTGAGGAAGATTATGAAGGAAGAAAAAGAGACTGATCTTTGCCTCCAGATGGTATATCACAGACTACTTGGTAGGCAGGGCTGAGTTGAGGTCCACGTATGACTTGTGTGCTGGGCATTTGCTTTCCAACAATCTGAGTAGTTGATGTGTAAATATTTTCACAAAAATATTTAAAACCATACTGTCTCTGTTGTTATAGAATCACAAACAAGATTATAACAAATATTTTTAACATTATCTTTAAAACTCAGTTTTTTGAAATTTTGAAAGATGTTTATTAACTCAAGTTCTATGGAGTATGGCAAAAATTTTTTTGATATGTAAAGTAAATGTTTGTGGGAAAATATAAAAATAAATGATATAAGAAAAAGCTTATGAGACTCTAATAGAGTCCAAATTCTGTATCAAAGCGGTGAAGAAGAGGTAGGCAATAAACTCTCCTCTAACTACACGCTAAAACTCACACAAGTTTGCATGTGCATCAAAACACTTAAAAGCTGTGGCTGGTCAAGGATTATGGTACTTGGAGAGAATTAACAATTCTATTAATACTCACAATTGTAATCTTTCCTGTTGTGGAATCAATGACAAGCCTCCTTCGCGTTATCTAGAGCAATGTAAAGTGATAGGTAGGTCGTATGTTGTAGTCCTACCACTGAACAAACATACAAACATCCTCTCCTTCCCACAATAATAGGCCATTACTTTGCTGAAGTTTCAACACAAACTTCAAGGCAAAGTTCTCTCAGTTTTGCAGCAAGCAATCAAAGGTTTTAAGCATATCTTTCCAAAAAATTTCTATGACTTCCCAGACAAGCAGAAGGCATAATAGTTACGTCGCTGGACTTCCACGTGGTCAACCTCATTAGAGTGCCAACCCAAAGGCTTAAAACTCATGCCAGGCACATATGCACACATGCCCAAAATCCCGAGAGGAGAATAGAGGAAGAGGGATTGCAGCATGGCCATCCCCCCTGTCCCTAGGGTAATTTCCTGCTTTCTATTTTTCGGTCTTTCTTGTTCTCTCTGGCTAGTGCATGCACTCTATAGCAAAAATCCCACACACACAAAAAAATCTATAACTTTCCACAGCCCTTTTACTTATACCTTTTTATGTTTACTTTAAATAATATTTTCTTCTCTGTATCGTTCTAATTTTAGTATATGTGCTGCCAAAGCGAGCACAATAATATTTTCTTTATTATAAATAAATGGATACATGGCCAATGAAGAAAGTCCAGAAAATAAAAATGTAAAAATCATTCTATAATTTCACCTCTCAGATAGCTCTATTACAAGTTAATTTTTCAAATATACATCTTAAATTAAGTTCATATTTTATATTTGTTCTTCCTACTGGCTTTTATTTTACATTTATTGTCTGCAGGTAAATATAATTTATTTATCTTTACATGCCAAAACTATTTTTTCAGATAGAAATACTGTAATTTCCTTAGCTATCCGCTTACTGTTGATTATTTAAGTGCTTTCTGCTTTTTTATTTTTATAAATAAAGCTCTGTTGAGAAAACCCATTTGGAGTTTTTGTTCTGATTATTCCTTATGGACATATCCTTAAGAGTCAAAAATTATTAATTTATTTGTTAACTTTTACTCTATAAAAATTTATAATGCCAACTTATATCCTAAAACAATAGAGTGTGCATATTTCAATATATAGAAATACAGGGTATTAATTTTTGATAATTTATTTTAATAAAAATCATTGTAATTATTATTTCTCCATTCATATTTATTAAATCCCTGGAAAAGCTTAATATATAGTTATAGGTTTGGACTGCTTGTACTTATTGTATTATGAATTGCATGATCACATTTTGCAATTTTCTAATGAATTTTTTTTTTTTTTTGGAGAGGTTTTTGCTATAGGGCGCATGAGCTCACCAGAAACACAGAGAGAGACAGAGAGGCAGAAAGCGAGAAATCACTCCCCAGGGTGGATGGCCACACCACAATCCCTTCTCCTCCATTCTCCTCTTGGGATCTTGGGCATGCACGCGCACGTGCCCAGCGTGAGTTTAAGCCACCAGGTCTGGGACTCGAACCACAGTCGACTACATGGGAGTCCAGCAACATAGCCATTACACTAACTGCTGGTCTTAATTGTCTAATAAATCTTCATATTTTTGTATTATTTTAGGCCCACTCTCTAAGTAACTTTATTGTTTTTATAACTCATTTGTTCTCATATGTTCTCCTAGTTTTCCCTTTACCTTATTACTTTGCTTATGATTATCTCTGATTTTTTAAAAATCTACATAATCAAATCTTTTTAACTTTTTCTTTGAAGATTCTTTATATATTAGTGTAGAATGTAAAGTCTTCAGAAAAATTCAACAATAAAATTCACTAAAAACTGGTTGAAATTTAGCCCTGACATGAAAGCATTTAATGCAGGTTGGTGTCCCCTCCAAATTTCAAATTGAAACTTTTTGCCCAATACAGCAATATTAAGTTACATGGGTGGGATTAGAGCCTTATAAAATGGTGTACAATGGTATAAATTTATTGATTTATACTCAGTACTCCTATATATTGAAATCTGTAAATTCTATTGTTTTGAGATATAAATTGGCACTATAAATGTATATAAATGGAGCTGACTTCACTTCTCCCATCCTTTCCATCATGTGACAACACAGCATTCTTCCCTTGGAGGCCACAGCAACGAGGCGCCATCTTGAGGCAACCCTCACTAGACACTGATCCTGCCGGCACTATGTATAATCTTTGACCTCCTAGCTTCCAGAACTATGAGGAATAAATTTCTGTTGTTTATAAATTACCTGGTCTCAGTTAAAATAATACAGACTAAGACAGTGCATCTACTATGTCTTAAGGGAATGTTAAATGCTCATGTTTTCCTGTTAACCTGTACTAAGAACCACAAATTAATAAGCCTGAATCATATCCCTAGATTGCACACATTCCCTGAGATAAAAATTAATTAAGCTTTAATATTTGGGTCTTTGGGGTGGGGATAAAAGGAGGACAGCTATGACTTGGTGATTAAGGCAGCTGGATTCCACATGGCTGACTGTGAAATTCAACGTATAGAATTGTCAACTTGAGAAACATGTCAGTTACTTAACTATTTTTGCATGCTTGCCCAAAATCCCAAAATGAGGGAGAAATAGAGGAGAAAGGAGTAAATTGAGGTTGCTTTCTCACTTTTCCTTCTCTCTCTGTGTGTGTCTCTCCAGCAAGCACAAGCATTTTCTCGCAATATTTTTTTAATTATTTATCATATCTTTACTTAAAACTAGCCTTAGAGTTAAGGAAATGTTTTGAAGATAATTCAGAGTTCCTGTAAACTCCACACTCCGCTTCCCCTATTATTAACATCATTCCCCCTATTATAAACATTACTGGCCTGCATTTGCCATTAAAAAAATTCAAATATCAATTCAAAAAAATTCAATAATCAATTATTATTAACTAAAGTATATACGTTATTCAGATTTTCTTACTATTTTACCTAATATCCTTCTATTTCATAATCTTCTCAGCATACCACGTTACACTGAGTCATCAGGACTCGGTTTCCTCTTTGCTAGGACGGTTTCTTAGACGTCCATTGTTCCAAATAATATTTGCAGTTTTCAGGAATGCTCATCAGGTATCCTATAGAATGTTCCTCAATTAGAATTTGCCCCATGTTTTTCCCATTATTGAATTGAGGTCATGGTTTTGGAGAGAAAAGTCATAAAGGTTAAGTACCGTTTTTATCAGATCATATTAATAGCACGTGCAATCAATACATCATTGATCACTGTTGATGTTTGATCCTGATCCCCTGACTGAGGTAGTGTTTGTCAGATTTTTCCAGAATGTAGTTACTCTTTTTCCTCTCTTTCATAGAGCCTAGGCTATACCATCCAGGTTTGTATAAGTAAATTCTATGATGTTTGCACAAAAGTGAAGTCACCTAAAGATGCATTTTCAGAATGTATCCATTAGCAACGCATCACTGTATATTAAGTACTACATCTTTTTTTCTTTTTCTTTTTTTAAGAAATTTTTGCTATAGGGTGTATGCTCTTGCTGGAGAGAAGGAGAGATAGAAAGTGAGAAACTATCTCCAGGGTAAGTGGCCACACCACAATCCCTTCTCCATTCTCCTCCTGGGATCTTGGGCATGCGTGTACATGTGCCCAGCATGAGTTTTAAGTTTTAAGCCATCAGTTCCAGGACTCAAACCACAGTCAGCCATGTGGGAGTCCAGCTCCACATCTAGTTCTACTGGAAAAGCTATAATAAATAAAGCAATAGGAGATTAAATCAAGCACAAGGGAAAATGATGCAATCAACAAATGTACTAAACACAAGAGGTGTGAAGCAGCTACAACATAACAGAGAATAATGCTTTACGATAACTTTTTTTATAAGTACAAAGGATACACAATAAAATAATAACAAAACACAGTTATGATGGTTACACCAACACTAGGCAATAGAAGATTTACAGCTCAGGACCAGCAGATGGCGTAATGGTTACTTTGCTGGACTCCTACGTAGTCAACTGCAGTTTGAGTCCCGGACTCGGCAGCTTAAACTCACTCCGGGCACCTGTGTGTGCACGCCCAAGATCCCAAGAGGAGACTGGAGAAGAGATTGTGTCATGGCCATTCTTCCTGGGGTTGGGGGGTTAGGGTGGTTGGGTGACTTCTTGCTTTCTGTCTCTCTGTCTCTGTCTGTCTCTCTGGTTGAGCACACACACATACTATATAGCAAAATTGTCCCTTAAAAATTTTTTTTAGCTCTATTGTAGTTTTTTTGGGTAAAAAATTATTTTAACTTTATTTACTTACTTTTAAAAAAAATTTGACCAGAGATGGACAGAGCGAGAGAGACTGAAAGAGAGAGAGGGAAACTGAGAAAGCAAGCCTCCAAGTCAGATATTCAAACCATAGTCTGCCCTGTGGAAATCCAGTGTCCCTAAACACCACACCACTTGCCAGCCCTCGAGCTCCATTATAATTTTTTGAGATGAGCATTGTATATGTTGTCTGCCATTGACTGAAACATCATTATATGGTAAAAGATTGTATTTTTCTAAGGTCATGAAATACGGATGAATGTTTGCCAAAGACTTTACAAGGCATGTGGTTGTTTGCTCATCACAAGTTATAACAAAACTGAACAAGAAATGATTAAATGTCTTCCAGCAATTAAGGCAGTTTTCCTCCTTAGCACACCTACTAAATCTACTCTGAATTCCGTTTAATAACTTCGAATACCCCAACTTACCGCATACAGCCTGTTCAATGGTCACCACCTGCACATACCTACTCCTGTGTGGCATGCCCATCTCCCCCGAATCGACCTGCCTACTTGTGTCTTTTCTTTTCTCCCATAGCTTTCCTCCTCCCCTTCTTCTTTTCCAGCACTCATTCTTGAATTCAAGTCTCTTCTCTAACAATATTGTTAGTAACATGTACCACCACTTTCAATCTGTTCCTTTGGCTACTGATCTTGAGTAGAATCAGTTTAATAGATATAAATACAATCACTTAATAAACCAATATTCTGAACTTAATATTCATGACAGCCACTGTATTAAGTTCCAGAAATGCAGCATTATAATGAGAGCTCAGTTTATTACAGAATATTCCATCTTCCCTACATTCTACTTAAATTATCAGATAGATATAGTTGTGCCCATCACATTTTCCAATGGTTGCAGCTAAGCGTGTGGGACCCAGATAATATATCTTCAAATTTTTACCATAGAAAAGTCATTTGTCATATATAATTACGCTTATTAATCAATTAAGTATTTAAGAGAGAGGTTTAATGTTATAGGTGCTAATAGTTCCTGTAATTTAGAAACCCGAAACTCAATATTTTTATTAAGATCTTCAAGTAGATAAAGATTAGACAAATCAGGACCCCATCCAAATGACTACTGCTTGATGAGGTTCATAGTCAATGGAAAAATGTATGGTTAAATTTTCTTTCTTAACACGTTGTGGACATGGGTGGGAACATTTCATTGTAAATTCTGTCCACTCAAGTCACATGGTCAATGGTTTATAGTTTTGAAGAGGAATATATTTGTTTCAACTCATTTCAATCAAAAATACTCTCTGGCCTTGCTAACTCTATGTTAATTTCTTCCTTTCTGTTTAATGCAAGCAGGGGTTAATAAGGTATATTAAATTCTCAGAAAAGCCATACTACAGTATTTTCTTTTGTGAGCCATTTCAATACTCACAAGTAGGTCATATAAATGTTATGTGTCTTGCAAATATCTCGAGTCATTTCTAGTATTTCTCATTGTTAGAGAGAATTCCTTCTGAGAAATTAAGTTGCTGATAGGAATTCTTCTATTTATCAACTCTGAATTACATTATCTATATATAACTGATGCTTTCCTATAAAATAAACATTTTAGTAAATTCCATTCAATTCATTGCTTTACATAAACTAGAGGTCATTGTTTTATCTAAATATTGTAATCTTATTTTTACTATTAAATTTTTACCAAATTGACAATACAAGTATAGTGGTTATAATTGGTGTGGTTTATAATTATGCATATTCAGATTAAACAAGACAAATGGCTGGGCTGGTAATAGCATCATATTAAGAATATAAATATATTATAAAATCGATTTTAAAGTATAATTATAAAAAGGGAATGAGAGCTATTTTAAAATCTTTTCTAGGTATAAATAATCACATTTACTAAAGGGTATTACAGAAATCACATAAGCAAAAGACATTACAAAGTATTATTTAGAGAAACAATTGGAACTCAGACTTCTTAATAAGTACTTGCTACTGCTGGCCAAATACAAAATGAGTGTAATCTACCATGATTAATTGCTTGTGTTTTTTCCCAAACTGTATAATTGAGAAACAGTGTAATCAATGCTATAAATGTTACTCTAATGTATCTTTTATACACAACCTTAATGGCTTTTCTTCTCTCCAACTTTTCCTATACATAAAAGCAATCTATATTTGAAAAAGATCAGTTTCTATTATTGCTCTGATCCCAGGTGAATTGTAAGTGAATTTTTTTATCGCATCAGGCAGAGAACCATGTATTAAGATGAAAACATATTTCATTTTTATATTCTTAATGAATTCGTGTAGCCAATGGATTCTAAAGTACAATGCACTAAACAAATCAAAGAAGTTGCTATTACATCTTAATAAAAACACTAGATAAATAAGTGATTGGATTTCCTGCACTTTAGGCAGCTTCTGAGCTGCTACAGGAAAAGACCAGCCGGGGAGCTGACTTCTGCCCTGCTGATTGATGTGGCTTCTACGCCATCCTTCATCAAGATCTTAGTGGCCCACCTGGAGTCCTATTCAGGAGTCACTGACATCAGGCTCGATGACCCTTCATCACCTCCGGTCCCCCCTCACAACTTCCATTAAAAGAGGTCAAATGCTGCCTCAGAGCCTGTGAACAGCTCCCATCTGAAAGTCACCCAATGTTCATTTACAATTTGTTAGTCATTGGTGATGTATTCCTCATCAGCGCTCTTACTGCAGCTTCCAATTCTTTCAGGGTCTTTTCTCCACTGGTTCAGAGAACTTCTGATTGGAAAAGTTAAGTTGCTACTGAGGAAAGTTTAATTTGCTTCTACCTTTATCCTTTAAGATGTCTTTTCTTTCTGGCAGATAGGTGATAAAACAACATTCCCAACAACTACAAAGCTCCTCTTCCTGTGACTGATAAATTCAGTATCACCTCAGAATACCTCTTTAACTTTAAAAAGCTCTTAGAAATCTGCACTATCAGGAAAGACCTCTCAAATAAATACCTCTTTTTCCCCCAAGTAAACCTACATGTTTTTATCTCCTATAATCTGATTACCATAAATACAGAAGGTGACACATAAAGCATTATTTCAAAATATTAGTGCTTTCTTATTCTAGGGCAAATAGGGAATGCTGTAAGAGCATTCAAATAGTGAATGGTATCTAGATTAACATTGCAACTGATTTTGCTACTGATTTAAGAATCATTTCTACAGTAGGCAGCAAGTGGCGTGGTGGTTAAGGCACTAGACACTCCCACATGGCTGACCACGGTTTGAATCTCGGACATAGTGGCTAGCTTTCTCAGTTTCTTTCTCTCTCTCTCTCTCTCTCTCTTTCTCTCTCTCTCTCCAAATTAAAATAAGTTAATGAATACATTAAATAAATACTTCTTTAAAAAGATTCACTTCTACAAAATGACAGTCAAATCTCTATAAAAAAATGATCTCTAGAGTTAGACCACTGAAGATGAAATTTGTGATGACTCGCAATGTAAGTCTCTGAAGCTTGCACCCAAAGTCAATTGCACTTTCCAGCCAATGACTCCAAGTGCTTTCCCAATAAGGGTTATTGAAATTGTTTCCCACAAGGGCAAATACAAGGGACATTCGTGTGTGCACTTGCTTTGATGTTCATATTATAGTAACTATCCTTCATTTTTAAAAAATGAAGAGCTGTTTATATTGATAAGAGCAAGAAGAGTATAGCATATGGTTATCTGTTCATTTCAATGACCACAAATAGCATATATGTTGCCCATTTCTTTCAGATTGATATGTCATTAAAATATGCATGATTCTGTTTCAGAAGATGAGTAGTGAAGGTCAGTTATTAAATGCTGTGAATTCTCAAATATGTCCGAGTGGAGTAAAAAGGCACACAAGTTGATCACACTGGCAAACGTGCGCAGTGTTTGCATTTCCTGTAACTACTAGTCTTCAAACCATTCGTGGAAAATGCATGTTGTGATAAAACTATATAGTCATTTCACATTTATCACACCAAAATTAACTCATACATTACTTCTATTTTCCCATGAACTTCTCGAAGTCCTCTTGAAACTTTCAAAACATTTTGGTGTTTGGATGTGAAAATATTTGCATTCTGAGAAGATGTAATTAGTGAAACTGAACTTTAAAAACACACCATAAAGGCACAATGGGAGGACGGCAGAACATTGGTTAGTTTCTCTATCCCGCTTCCCTTCCCATCCCTAGGCTGGCTGGAGGGAGTCATCTCTCTGACAAAAGAAAGACATTCATCCTCTTTCTTTCCAAGTCTGCACATTTCCTGGCTTATCCCTTCCCTGTAGAGACAATGGAGTTTTCCTTATTTGGGGTAGTAAGTTTACCTTTCATTCAAATCCTCCAGGCTAAGAACTATCATTGAGCTGAGAACCCCTCCTCCAGTTCTGTAGTTCCTCCCACATTACTCTATTACTAGACACCGTCATGTCTACCTCTCTGTGAGAAGAACTGTCATTTATTCCCGGTCGTGACCCCTGAACTGTGCCTAGTGTAAGGTGTACTCAGCAAGAGTTTAAAAAATAGATTTTTTGTAAAAGTAGAATAAGATACAGCCAGGATTTGCACTTGCTTATCATGTCTCCTTTGGGCCTGTTATCCACCACAGCACCTCCAAGATACAGAATAGGAAGCACGTGTTCAGGCCATCTCTGGGGCTCAAAACACACAGAGTGGAAGAAGCAACTTAAACTATTACTAATCTGTACTCTTTCCGTAACAAAATGCCAACCAGAAACAAACAATAAAGCTACAACCAGTGTCGATATTTTATAGAATGCAGTATTTGAGAAACAGAAACCCTGGCATTTGTCTAAACAGACATCTAGGATATACTTTGTGCTTGATTTCCTTTCATGATGGTAGCAGTAAATATGTGCCTTGCTTTTGTGCGTATTCCTTTTCTCCTGCAGTGGAAGGAACTCTTCCCTCTAACCTTTTCCAGGTCTACCAGTCAGCAGAGAAGCCCAGAATCACATTTCAGAGCACACCTCCAAGAACCCAGTGGCCACAGAAAAGCCTCCTTTCATCACTATTAGTTTCGGGGCCTCCGGGATATTAATTCATCATTGCATTCTCTCATCACTTCATCCATTATGCCTGTCTGTAGCTCACATGGAGCAAAGAAATGACGCACACGTCTGCTAAAGCAATAGCGTGAGATTACCAACACAATCACTTTCAGTGTGGGTAGGGAATTTTCGATACCAACAGAAATGACTACAATCTGCTTTAGAAATATCCTTGTTGCTTTGGCCTTTTAAGGCTGCTACATAAGTGAGATTAGTAATATTAATCTATTCTTCAGTGAGGAAAGATATTGTGTGTGGAAAATTAAATAGGACCATCCATTTTAGAATTGAAATGCTAAGCTAAAACCTTCCTCTGCAGCCTCATCCTTTTTCTAGAGTGCGATACATATGTCAATGTTATAGGAAAGCATCCTTGCTCTCTTCCTTTGTTTGAACCCGGTTTTACAAACAACCGTAGTATCCATTTCCTCGGCTTACAAAACCTGTGAACAAGCAAAGCAGAGAACCAGCCATTTTATTCTTCTTTTGAAATGCATGTAAATATCAGCTGCCTCTTCTGTGCTCCCATATAAAGCACTAGTAGACTGATATAAAACAAATGAGTGTACCTAGTTAACCAATAAATGTAGAAGTTCGTTTTGGGGTTGTTTTTTCTTTTGTTTTGTTTTGTTGTTTCCCCCCCCCCCAGGTTCCTGTGAATTAACTCACAAAATTCAGAGATTACCAACTAGTCTTTGAATAAACTAGAAATATAATTTTCTCTCTCACAAATTCAGAGGCTTTTTGCTAACAAAGATTTTTCTCTGAACACTGTTTTTCACCCCTTAAAATGAATGGTAATAAGCAGAGGCTCAAGAACCAGCAACTCTTTTATTTCTGAGACAGAAGCCGAGCGCCATCTGCTGGCTGTATTCCTTTATGACTATCCAAGAATCATGTCTTTCAGAGAGGAATTAAAAGGCTTTAATACTTGCTCGTGTTCCTTTTTGCAACAAAGACCAGTCTTGATCGATGTAAGGAAAACTTTTCTAAATATTCACATGGTATTTGAGAAAGGCAACACGCTAGTGCAATGACCCTGAGGAGAAAAGCATTTTTAGGTCATTGAATGTATTGTAATCCTGTCCAACCTTTCAGAAATTGCATGTTTAGCTACAGTTCCTTTGAAGAATAGGTCATTGGGGTACAGGAGGATGGGATAAACAATACTGAACCTCTCCCCTGTGTAAGTAGATATTAATGCCCTTCACATTTCAAGCCCATTCTTTACAAATTCTCGAATTTAATTTCTTAGACTTTCACCACTCTATATTAAAAAAATGAATAAATCAGAATGCACTCTTACTGGTACTGCCACTATGTACAGGTACTTACTCGAACTTACCTCTTTTGGTATTTAGTATCTTATCCTGCAACTTGTGCAGCCCATTGTGGACTGAGAGTCCTGCCCTGATTGTGTTCACTGAATCAGCAAGCACTTCCAGTATTTTTCCTACAGTAAAATTCTGATCTGCATCTCTAGCAAAACAGCTGTACAATTGCTTGCCTTATCTCCCATTTCTCACACATAAGAATGGTTGCAAAAACAAACAGTACATTAAAATTTACTTACAGATTCATTCATTGCACTAGCACACACACCAAAAAACTAGATACAGTCTTATTTTGAGGATCAGAGGATAAGCATTAAGAAATAAAAGTTACAATTTTACTTTCAGTTGTTTCTTCAAAGGAAACTTGTACAGATGAAAACCATAAAAAGTTTGGGATCTCGACAAGAAAAATCCATTCTTGCAGTGGATTTTCCCTGCTATCATTCTAGAGTCTACGCCTGTCATAATAAATGCAACCATAAATCCATGGTCAGTGACTCTGAACCTATTGGCTTCACAAGGAAGCATTTTCAAACCATAAATAGAGGCTGATTGAAAACCAAGGTCATTTCTTTGTGATGATTTATGGAGCTATTTAAGAAAACTTTAGGACTTAATCAAAATGAACAGGAACAATTTCCACACATGTGAATGTATATTATCTCAAATATTTAAATAAATAGACACATAATAGAACTTTTAAGCTGTTTTCCCCACGCCATCAACAAAAGGCAATGGCAAAACAAATAAATAATTTAAAATCTTACCAGAAGATTGAAAAACAAACAGGACAATAGCAGTGTCCAGGGAGAGGGCCGAATCTATTTCTGTGAAGATACTGTCACACTATGTAGGTTCACTCTTGCCTGCTCTCTTCAGCTGGCGAATTCCTTCTGACATCAACTCACTCATTATTTCCTCATGGAAGTCTGGACTGACCTCCCTGACTAGGTCAAATTGCCCTATTATATGCTTCATAGCACACGTATTTCAACTTCATAGTTTTATCACAATTGCAGTTTTATGTGATTATTTGATTAATTTCTGTCTCCCATATTGAACAGTAGGCGTCACATGGATACCACTATATTATGAGTGTCTAACACACAATATACAGTGTCTAGAATAAAGAAGGATCTCAATGGGTAGATGTTCAAAATGTGATGAATGAAAGAATAACTGGAAAAAAAGAAAATAATTTGATAGTGACTCAAATTTAAATCTTATTTTGGATTTATGTTTCTTTTTTTGGATAAAACATTTCATTTATTGAACTTCTTGGGTACTTTGATCAATCATCACTGCATTACAACTGAGTCATTAATCTTGTAGCTTCATCAACATTAATAGGTTCATTTTCCAAGATGCCACTGAGGGACTAGGTCTTCCTGTTGAGGTTCAAGAGAAAGGCCTCTTGAAAAGTGTGCAAGTTCTTTTTGTATGTTTATAAAAGCTTTATTCACTCTGTTAACTTTTTCATCATTCACAGTGTTTATCTTCTTAAGATTTGTAGTAACTGGTTTTGCTTTGTTTTTAGCCTTGAAGTTTTTTGGCTGGCTCTGTGAAATACATTCCTGGACTTCTGACCTCTAAATTTGTTCTTGGCCAGTGTCAGACCTTGGACACCCACCTGCGGCTCCTTAGCTCCAGGTGACGCCAACACACACACAAGGTCCAGGAAGTTCTGGGAGAGGGATCCAGTCAAGACTCTTTGGATTTATGTCTCTTTATTATATGCTAAACTCATGCTCATCTATAAACGAAAACCTTAACATTACATATTACATTGAGTCAGATTCTCAAGAATATAGAATGAGGAAGCCTTGTAAACAATCTTAGTTCGTTAAATTAGTAGCATCCAAATGTTCTCACAGATGGCTTTGTCTCCTTTTTCAACATTTTCTTCTATAGTAGTATGTGAGGTGTCTGAGTTAATGTTATGTCACTTGTATACTAATATTAGGAAATATAATAGTATTTCTATCAAATACAAAATGCATTCCTAAACTGAACTCAATACTCTAAACAAATAAACAACATTAATGGTTGCAGGAAATATTGTTTTCTTAGTCCTGAAGATGAGAATGGCATTGTGTCAAGCAGCATTTTCTAAAAGTTAAAGGGAATAATGTTGAAGAGTACAAATTACTGCATAAAACATTTTCTTTAATATATTCTTGTCTCTGTCTGCTCATGTATGCTGATGGGAATGTAAAATGTATTTAATCCCTTAGGACATGATCAAAAAAACCATGAAAATCACTAAGCTTGAGCAGGGGGTCACAAAACTTTTCTCCAGAAAACCAGATGGTAAAAATTTTAGGTTTCATAGACCATTCAGTGTTGGTTACAAGAATTCAACCTTGTTTATCTAGCCCAAAGCAGCCGTAGACAATATGTGAACAAGCAGGTATGGCTGTGTCCCAGTGAAACATCTCTTACAAAGACAAACAGCCAGGAAATTTGGCCCAAAAACTAGAAAGAAAAGAAGTAAAATTCTTCCCACATAGAATCTCTACAAATAAGAAAATAGTTATTAACTTGACACCAAAAAGTTGCTGTGTCAGTCACTCAGTGATTCACATTTAAACAGAACAAGGCCAGGATATGGCATTTTAAACAGTGTCCTAAGGGAACCAGCAGTTAGTGTAATGGCTATGTCGCTGGACCCCCACGTAGTCGACCGCGGTTCGTGTCCTGGACCTGGTGGCTTAAAACTCACGCTGGGCGCGTGTGCGTGCGTGCCCAAGATCCTGAGAGGAGAATGGAGAAGGGATTGCGGCGTGACCATCCCCCCTGGGGGGTGATTTCTTGCTTTCTGTCTCTATGTCTCTCTCTGTCTGTCTGGCGAGCGCACCCGCCCTACAGTGAAAATCTCTCCAAAAAAAAAAAACAAAAAAACAGTGTCCTAACAGGCTAATTCCCACTTCCCATTATTGATGCAATGTCTCATACTAACCTCCAAAAGATTTCTGAGATAGTTTCTACTTTTACCTATGGAAAGCCCTTTGGATTACTGATTTCCAGTTAATTTTCTCAAAGAATTATTTTATTTAACTTTATTTATTTATTTAAATTTGACCAGAGAGGGATACAGTGAAGAGAGAGAGAGGGACAGTGAGCACGCAAGTCGCCAGGTCCAGAACTCAAACCGCCGTCAGCCGTGTGGAAGTCCCGCACCCTTAACCACCATACCACCTGCCAGTCCCTCCAGTTAAATTTTAAAATCTACTTCATGTGCTTTCTCATCTTCTTTCTCTTCCTACTGATTCTTCTTATCATTGCACAACTACCAATATTAACTCTGGACATCCAGTTGTTATTTACTAGACTTTTCAGCTTATTTATCAGACTTTCCCCTATTCTCCGGTATATTGTACATGAATTGGGTTGCTCAAGACACTGAGGAAAGAAATTGTATTATAATAAGTCCACAAACATGGAACATTGGCTTATTTGTTTCTCTAATTTCCAGTTGAGATCTTGGTAGTTGAGAATCCTGTAATGGTATAAATTCAACTGACTCAATAGTTAATTGCAAGAACAATAATCTGGCAACATTATCTAGAAAATTAGTCATACTTCAAAGATAAAGTGTGACACTATTTCATGATTTTTGGAGGCTCACATAAGTATGTCTCAATGTCTGTTGTGTGGTGTTGGTAATCAAGCTTTAGAAAGGATCATAGAGGAACCAGCAAGTAATTTAGTGATTAAGGTGCTGGACTCCCACATGGCCAACAGTATTCAAGTCCCAAACCCTGCAACTTGAAAATCACACCGAATGTGTATGTGTGTGCCCAAAATCCCAGGAGGAGAAATGGAGGAGAAGGAATTGCACTGTGGCCCTCTCCTCTGGAGGATGATTTCTCACTTTCCTTCTCATTTCTCCCTTTGTCTCTCTCCACCAAGCACACGCTTCCTATGACAAAAACTTCAACAACAAAAAAGAAAGAGTCATAGAAAAACTATAGAAAAGAGATAAAGAGTAATTCCTCTGGAAAGCCTTTAGAAAATAGCTGTTTTGGAAAAGCGTCTAAGGAGCTAAGCTTATCTTATAAAGACTAGAAAGGCAACCACTTTTCCCGAGCCCCTCCCATCCAAAGTCCACAAAACCTTCTAGAGCATAGCCTCTGCTATCCACAGCTACCTCTCTTGTATGTTTTTAAATGTTTCAGTTTCTGCTATACAGTGTAGGCATTTAATATACATTAAGTGGGGGCAGATGGTTTTTGTCTTTCATAGTCTGGCTTATTTCGCTTAGCATTAAATCTTTTAGATTCATTAACTGTGGAGTGAATAACAGGACCTCATTGTTCTTTATGACTGAATAGTGTGCCGTAGTATCTATGTGCCACATTTTCTTAATCCAGTCAAGAGTCGTTGGGGGACCAGTAGACAGCATAATGGTTACATTAGTAGACTCCCACATAGTAGACTACGGTTCAAGACCCAGACGCCATGGCTGAAAACTTACACCAGGTGCATGTGTGCATGCTCAAAATCCAGAGAGGAGAACAGAGAAGGGATTCTTGAGGGGTTGTTACTCACTTTCTTTCTCTCTGTCTCTCTGGCAAGCGTATGCCCCCTACAGCAAAAAACTCAAAAGAAAAAAAATTATTGGGCACTTATGTTGATTCTATGTCTTAACTATTATGAATAATGTTGTAATAGACATTAAGTTTCAATGTCTGTCCAACAAAGTGATTTCCTACTCCATGCATACTTTGGAAAACCATTTTGGACCCCACAAAGATTACAATTAAATGTAAATACAAAAATTTTACATTTTTAAGAGAATAAAATAATAGAAAACATAAATATAGCTTTCATAGACTTAAAGGGGTTGATAAAAGAGACTCAGCACAATTTATTCCTCATATTTAAAAGATCAAGACTAAAGAACTAATTAAGATTGAGTAAAGAACACTTTGTATATCTCAAGATGGATCTCTACAAGGTCTATTCAGAAAATACATAATCAGAAAGTCTTTTCAAAAAGAATTTCAATTTTTTATCAAATATACTTCTTTTACTTAATTTCTACTACTAGAAGACTCAATTTCTACTGGATAACTTATGCTAACTTAAATTCTCCTAAGAACTGGAAAATATGTCTTCCCCCAAAAAACTCAAAATTATTTTGGTATTTAACCAAATATTCACAACTTTTCCAACACATAAAAATATCCATTATAACTACAATCAAACACTGCTTCAAAGCATTTAGCCCAAAGCTCAATAGATAAGAAGAAATCAAGCCTCAAGTTTATAATTAGGTTTATAATCATGGGCTTAATTTCATTTTTTTTAAGAATGCATTTAATTCCATTTGTATTATTATTATTTTTTAGTTTGGCCAGAGAGAGACAGAGAAAGAGAGAGAAGGAGTAAGTGATAAAGTAAGCCGCCAGTTCCAGGACTCACACTGCGGTTGGCATGTGGGAGTCCAGCACCTTAACCACCACACCCCCTGCCGACCCTGGGCTTGATTTCTAGTCAGCCATTTCTATGACAATAGTTGGTACACTGCAAACAGCAAATGCATATATCTTACTGGTGTCTGCAGATGTTCTGGGACAACTCTGCTTCTAGAGTTCCAGTACAGGGATGCCCCAAGGTCTCCCATTCCAGGAGCTGGGACAAAGAAACACAATTACCTGGGACATGAAGCAAGAGCAAAAGAAGAAATATCCAATGTTTCTAGGAGTCCCCACTCAGCATCACACACTTCACCCATTCATTGGACAAAAGTTACATAGCCAAAGTCAGGGTCAGTGGTCTGAGAAAGTATTCCCTGACCACCGAAGTCTTAGCAAGGGTATAGAATAATTACGTTCAAAGACTGTCGTTATGCACAGGCAACATAGAAATTTTATTTAAATACATTTTATATAAGCCCTTGAAGTGAACACCTAATTTTAGTGTGAAAACTTTTGTGGCGAGAAAATATAAAAACAAGTGCAAGAAATATACCAACATGACGAATTGCCATGAAAGCCAGGCAAAGACTTTTGTATTTGATAATGACAACTCTAAGGAGCACAGAGAGCAGAGAGTTATTGCAGCATGTAATTCCTTCAGCCTGAACTAGTTTACAGAGAAAGAAGAAATATAATTTTCATTTCACTGGAAAACTTTATGACAGATTTGTTATTTAAAAAAAAAGGAAAGATACAAAAATGATTTCAAAATGTACAGAATGATGACAAACTAAAGGAGGTATTTGGGCATCAAAAAGATGGCAATCTCAATTTGGGATGCATGGAATTAGAGGTGATGTCAGGTCATTTACTTGGACTTTTTTCTGAAAACATTTGGAAAAATACGATTGGAGCATAGCTAAAGGCTGCAGATGTAAAGCTAGAAATCAGGAGTCTGGTTGTGATCATTAACGCCGGAGAAGTAAAACATGTCATGGAAGGAATAAGTTTAATTGAGGAAGGGTACAGACAACTCAGAGTGACAGCCAGCTTAGAAGTAAAACAAAGTAAGATTATAAAAATGAAAAAAGGAAGGAAACATCCAAGTAAGTGTGTCCTAGGACAAGGTATTTATAAGGAAGCCTATAAAATGAGATCAGCTCGACTGCGGGGTCAGAAAGAATCCTAACACTGCCTAGTTCTGAGACGCTGGAGAAGCAACCTCTCTTGCCCTTCAAGATACACGTGAAATAAGCCTAAGAGCATCTACTGAGCAGTGCGGATTAGAGAGAATTTTCCATTCAACAAACATAGTAGTTCTAGATTGTAAAGGAACAAATCAAGTAAGATTTTGGCCCCAAACCACACGAGACCCTCAGTGTAACAAGAAGTGAATGCCAGGAAGATAATCATTGATCATTTTCACAGTTCCTTCTACTGATGAACCATGTTCTCCTTTTCACTTTCCCCTAATTTCTATTTATTCTTTCGGTATTGGTTGAGGTGGAAGTCTTCCCTAACTCTCAATCCAAATTATGAAACCTGTGATTCTCTTTAAAAGTACCTTATTCTCCTTCATAGCACCAATGTTCGTTTATTTATGTTTCTTTAATATGTCTTCTCTACCTGTCAGTCAAAGAGAAAGTTCATATCTTTTTTTTTTATTCTGCCTCCTCTTTCAGAATGTAACTATGTCTCTTCAAAGAAAATCAGTACTATAAGAAGCAAGTCTTCTCAGGATTTTTACAGTATTATTTACATTTTCACCTTCACTCCGTTTATAGAAAGAAGTGCTTTTCCTCCTAATCAAGGTTAATTCTTTACTCTCTGTCGTCTAAAACTGTATAGTCTTATCATAGCTATTGCTTCGTTACTCTTATTTTCTCATAAAGAAGAGGAAACAAGCTTTAAAAAAAGAGGTTCTTGGGACCAGCAGTTAGCATAATGGCTATGTCGCCGGATTCCCAGGTAGTCGACGGTGGTTCGAGTCCCGGATCCAGTAGCTTAAACTCACACCGGGTGCATGTGCGTGCGTGCCCAGGATCCCAAGAGGAAGAAAAAGAAGGGATTGCGACCTGAACCCCTGAACCTCCCCCTTGGGGGGGTGATTTCTCGCTTTCTATCTCTCTGTCTCTCTCTTTCTGGCGAGTGCACGTGCCCTATAGCAAAAACCTCTCCAAAAATAATAATCATAATAATAATAACAACAATAAAACAGAGCTTCTTTCAGTATATACTCAATCTGAGGTTCCAGGGGTTCTGCATCTACATTATTCACATCTATTTTGATATTTTCATTTATCTAGCTCATTTTATATTGGCATTTCCATTTAAAGCATAATAAAACAGCATTGATTTTTTTAACCTATTTATAGTTCTTCTTTTGATTAAAACAGACTAGCTTTCATCTTCTTAATTGTCTCTTTTATGTCTTTTTTAGTGTTAAAATTAGTCAAATTATACTATATTTATTACCATGCTACTCACTTATTTTGATCTTATGTCTTCAAATTTCATAGAATATGGACTTCAAATAGAGATTTTGGTTTCCTGTAATGTATACAAAGATGCATGCTTGACCCCAGAAAATACTAATATTTATATTTTTTATTAATAAATGTTTGCTCCCAGTGTTTATATTAATTAGATAATTACATTGAAATCCATTGAGATAGGTAGGTGGATAGACAAACAAATTCTAAGGTAAGTTGATTATCCATTTTTCTGCTCCTTACCCAAAATATTAACACTAATAGTTGGTAGGTTACCTACAATTTTAAACAATGAAACAAACTATTAGCTACAATATTGTTTCATAAGTTTCTTTTTAAAAGCATGGTAATGTCATGGCGAGCCTAATTTTGAAATAACTTTATCCATTTTGGGAATCACCAAACAGCACCTCTGCCCACCTTCACATGATTCTTCCCAGTGAATACTAGGATCCCAAACACTTCAACTGGTTATCTTCTTGAAGGACAGACACTCCTGGAAGCAAATCAATGTAAGTTAAGTAGCACAGAGTGAAACACAATTTCTCTTGCAGGTGTCAGAGTCAGAGAGAATTGGGGCGCTTGCCTGGCTAGAGCTGAGCTGACAGTAAATAGCCTGGCACAGCAATAAGAACAAAGTGCTATCTGCTTTTTCTCTGTGCATTGTGTGGGTTGGGATTTTTCATTTCATACTTCATTTGCACCTGCTGAGTGATGCCACAGAATGGCAATACTTTCCATCTCCTCCCACTTAGGAAGCTGCACATTCTATGTAGCAGTGGCACCCACGCCACTCATCAAGGCCCTGGCCTCATTGTTATTGCAAGATGTCTAACTCTCTCTCTTTTACAGTCCTGCATAGGTGATAAAAGGAAAAGTACTAGGATCTGACTAATAAGAGTACAAAACAAAAGGTAGCCTGCAATCTTGTCTCTTTCTTTCTCTTTAAATTATATCTGTTCCCCAAGGCCATAGTTTTCATTGAATACTCTTTTAGAGAAAAATATAAGGTTCCCTAAATACCAAGAGTAATTAACAGGCACACAAGGAATAAAGAATGCAAATCACATTTTTAAAAATTTGGGGATACCCAGCCATATTGACTTGAACGATAAACATCCTAAACCTAAATATTTACCAAACACGTCAACATGATTTCAAAACATAAACACATTCGTGTTCAAACAACCTGACTATATTTAGAAGCTCCACCTTTTACTTAGGATGTTCTCACATTCGCTAGTGGGAAAGTGTACCTGGAATACTAAACACTGCTTTCCATATAAGCTTGGTGAGAAATATTTATCATATTCAAATTAAGTAATTTCTGAAAGAAAATTAGAAGTGAAAACATAGCATCTGGATTTATGCATCATGCCTTTGAAGAGATTAAAAGACATCTTGGACTCTTTATGATACTAGTTAACAAGTTTTATAAGTATGTGTGTGTGTGTGTGTGTGTGTGTGTGTGTGTGTGTGTGTATAAAGAGAGAGAGACTAAGGAACACAAAGCAAATATTTTAAAAAATAAGCATCCATATAAAGCACAAATATCCTATTTGGAGAACTCTCTGAATGTAAAACATGTTAACACAATTGAGAACTCTGCAGAGTCCAATCCATCATAGGATTAATGGTGTAAGAATGCTATTGATAGAAAGCTTATAGAATATATGGTTGTAGAACAGATGATGCTCATGGTAATAAATGAGTAGGTCATTTCATAATCAAATCCTTTGTGATTTGGGGAACCAGAGTAGGGTGAACTGAGACCCTCTGCAGAGGTATCTGGGAAGAGATTAAGGAGTTAGTGTGTATAATAACTGGACTTCTTGTAAAGGTGATATATTTTGGAAAGATTTGAACAATCTGGAAAATTTAGGTGAACTATTATGATGGTTCGTGGTTATGTAGAAACCAATTCATTGTTAATCATGAGATTCAAATTAAACTTTGAAAACATTAATACAAAATACCTGCTGTAAATGACAATATCCTTTCACCATTGCAGTTTAGTATTTTCAATCATTTCTGAATGCAAATTTCATTTAAAAAGCATAATTATGTCACAGGAACATTCTAATTGAATATTACCTGGATGTGTTGTCAAAACTTTTATAAAACTCCACCAAATATTGATTATTATTCTTATTATTAAGAAATTAGAACTAAATTCAATGTGTAAACAATTACGACAAACTGAACATAGTTGAAACCATCTTAATGACTCAGAGGATGGTTCTTCATGTTAAAAATGCTTAGGAGTGGGACCAGCAGGTGGCATAATAGTAGTTAAGTCACTGAATGCCCACATGAATGATTGCAGTTGAAGTCCCCAACCTGGCAGCTTGAAAATCATGCTGGGCATGTGTGCGTGCATACCCAAAGTCCCAGGAGGAGAATGGAAGAGAAGGGATTGCAACATGGCCATCCCCCCGCCCCCCAGGGGGTGACTTCTCACATTCCTTCTCACTATCTCTCTCTATCTCTGGTGAACGCATGTGTCTATGACAAAAATCCTTTTTAAAAATGCTTAGTAGCATCATTATAGGTCGTTTTGCATTGAGAACTAATATAAGTAAGTGACTAAATTTAGCTCCATTTATTCATTCATTCTTTCAACGGGGTTTAATGAAGCCTGTTCAGTCTAACTATTGGGCTTACGTCTGCAATAGACAGATGTACTGACCCCTCCCGGGCCCTACCCTCAGGGACTTCATACTTTAACACAGAAAGCAATGGAAACTGGAATCCATTCCTGAGCTTTCTAGGCTTCAAGGGATGTGAGCAATCTATACACCCTCCTCCTAAAGCCTCACATCAAGGCATCACAACCATCACTTTTGATAACTGGCCGGCTGTGATTCACAAACAAGTTGATTAGGGAATTTCTCTGAATGTAATTAAACATCCCAGATATACTTACAGCAAGTTAATTTATTAAAATATTAAATTGAATTTGCTATTTCAATATATTTCCCTCCATGCTTTTTGATGAGGTTGCTCTTTTTTGCTTAGGGATTCTTACCAGGCTGATAGCAGAAGCTTGTGAGGATAAACATTTCTCATTGTTTTTTTCTAAAAATTTTAACTTATTGAAGAGATTATCCCAAGTATACTAGACACAGGAGGAATAAAATTTATTCTTTTGGGAGTAAATGAGAGGAGAAAAAGATGACTCTAAAAGAGGGAAACGGTTTGTGTGTGTGTGTGTGTGTGTGTATACACATATATATAGATACACAAACACATATATACATTTTTTTTCTACACACACACACATACATATATACACAGTCTCCTGAAAATCCTATGTCAGTACTTCAGGGAAGTGACAGCTTTCAGGAAGTGACAGTTGTGTGGTACAAGTGATGAGATCCCTATCCTAACTGGATAGAAAGTTGGGGGGTTTGCCTAGGTCGTACAGCCTGCCATGACGGTGTCTCAGAAGTAACTGGGCCTACAACTGGAGTATATTATAGCGTGTTTAAGTATTACATAGAAATCAGGGGATTGTACAAGTTTACAGGGAGAGAGACTCTCAGTAACTGAGGTAAAATTGCCCTCAGAAGAGATTTACATTGATTTAAAGAAAATACAATATAAAAGGTTTTGCTTATCCTAGTTTATAGGCTAGAATCACTTCTCCTGGTTCTGTTCTCTCCAAATAAGGATGCATTATTCTGAATGTATGACATTTATCTTTTATCTTATTTTTCTTGTAGGATGCATGTACACAGCACAAAATTCAAGACCTGGTAGTCATTTACAGTAATGTTTCCCCAGAATAAACACAGAGTTAATGAAGAGACATTAAATCCAGCAAAACTGAGAAGGCGCTCCTCTGCAATGCCAGGCTCGGGATCACTAGGTGTGATTGCATCTAGACTTCAGTCACAGTCCACCCTCTATTGTGTGTGTGTGTATTGTCTACATTGTCATTATTTTCTCAGTTTCTTTTTACATATATCTAACCTAGAGTATTTACCCATTCCTTTTTGTTTAATCATGTCAGGAAAAAGATTTCCAAATGGCGTTTGCTTTTGACAATTTAGACTTGCCAAACCTAGAAAGCCTGAAATGACCTACTTCTTGTGGTGGTGAACAGAATACCCTACTATGAAGAAATGGTGTCCAAAATGTATGTTTCAGTGATTTTTTTTTTTAGAATATTTTATTTTATTTATTTTATTTTATGTATCTCTCTTTTTTTTTTTTTTTCAATTTGCTGAAGAGCAAGTATGCTCACCAGAGACATACAGAGAGAGCAAGCAGGGAAGTGACTTGAACTGTGATCGGCCATGTGGGAATCTAGCACCTTAACCATCATGCCATCTGCTGGCTCCGGTGACCTATTTTTAAACAGTCCTGGCAGCTTAGTAAGCATGTGAGTAACAAATCTGGAAATATATCTAGCCCATCAGTCTACTTACTAATAGATATATAGAAGTCAGGAAATCAATTGATTGGAACTCATTAGTTACCTGCAGAGAACTTTGGCAAACTAAATTTGCACCTATATATAAGATATATGATATATAACATAAGCTACTGACAAGTTGTCTGTAACTAACAATAGAAGTTGCAATGAAAATACATAATAATTCATCCCTAAAAGGTTGAGATGGCAATATCTACTAGTGGCTGCGCTTGAGGACAGCTTCTACTAGGGTTACAAAGGGCTGGAGTGAGGTTAACAAAGAGGAGGGCGACAGTTTCAGTGCTCCCTGAGACAGAAGGAAGAAAAGAGAGGTGGCACTATGGCACCCACAAACCCTGACAGCCTGAAGTCTCCACAGGAGTAGGAGTGTTTATGGGAACTTCATATGCAAAGTTCACATGCCCAGTCCAGATCCAGAGTTCTAATTGCTGCCACTATGAAATGACACCAAAGTTAGAAATAAAAAGGTTAGTGAATTAATGGAGATTATTGCAATCTAAAAGTGATTTGTTCATCCAAAATAATTACGAACACCACAGCTTTGTGATGTGAAGGGAAAGGCAGTCAAGTTGCCTTTCCTTCAAAGTCTAGTCTCCAAAAACAGATGCAAGGAAATGGGCCCCACTTGCAGAAACCAGATATGGAAAAGACATCTGGCCAGAGGAGCCTGGAAAATTATGTTGGGCCAAAATTATAGGTGTCTCAGCAATGTGCCCTAGCACTGTTTATTTCCAATAACTTTTTCTCTTTATAAGAAAGAAATCAAGAGAGACAGACAGAGATAGGTATTTTTGACAGGGTCTCAGTGTTTCAGGATTCTCCTGGCACGGCTTCTCAATTAGACAGGAACACGGACCCACACAAATACATCTGGTATGTTCAGACTGGCCTGGGAACCAAACCAGGCCTCCCATGTGGCTTCCAGCCTCCTCAGCTGTGGCACTTCCTCTGCCTCACCATAACTGGGGAATTGGGGCTCAAATAATGAGACATACTTATGACATCTACTTTTAGCATACAGACTTGAGAAGAAAGGGAGTCGATTCCACGTGTTTGTTTTAAGACCTTGAGGGAAAAGGTTCATGCAGTCATTGGACAAGCTGATTTGGACATGTACACCTGCCTTAAACATAGCACCAGCGGGTGATAACACCATTTTTGATATACAAATTACGAAAGGGCCCACATAAGAGACATAGTGAAATTAGCACTTGGTAAATAGATTCTAATAAGTCATGAGAATATGAATACATGGCTGCAATGAGTTCAGCTTTCTAACCCTTACCGAGATGAAAAATGTTTACACAGAATTACTATTTTAATATCTGGGAAGTCTCATATAAAATAATTAGGATCAATTATTCCTTTAAAGACTTTGAATCTAGATAAAATAACTGATAATAAAAGCTTTTGTTAAGCCCTTGGTACGCATATAAAAAAGGAAATATATTTTTAAAAGAAGTTGGATAAATTATTCTTAAGAATAAGAATGCATTTGCTGCGAAAATTGTAGCTTCAGGAACAGAGCTAATCTTCAGAAAGGTTCCTAGCTGAATTACAATCAGCTCTATCCTTAAAAAAATAATAAAGATATTCATGTTTTTGCTATATGGCTTTTTTGTTCAATAAATGGATTTTTAAAATCTACATTAGAAGAGGCACTGAAAAAAAAATAATGGATCTGGCAATAAAGAGAAACTACAAATTTGTGAATTATGGAGTAGTCATTTGTGGTTCTATTCATAGATCACTTTATATTTATATTCATGTAAAATTTAAGTTAAAGAGTTAATGAATTGATTTGTGGCATTTACCTCAAGCATCACAGTCCATGGCAATAACTTTTGACATGCAAAACATTAAACAGATATTTGAAAATTAGTCCTTGAACCAGGCAGGGACATATAAGAAAAAGAGAGAGAGAGGGAGGGAGGGAGGGAGGAGAAAGAAAGAGGAAAAGAATGCAATCTGAGTGTGACATTTGTGGACAATTCTGAGTTCTTCATAAATAAATCCTGTAACTGCAATAATCTGGTGTTCATAAATTCAAAGCTCAGTGTCCCTCTCTCTCTCTTTCTCTCTCTCTCTCTACACAGACACACACACACACACACACACACACACAATTCCTAACATCTGTAGCCTCTGCTTTGTTTCAAATGGATTTATTACATCATATTCCCCATTAAAAAGGAACTCAGCATTCATGAGCCAGGGGCATTTGTCTTTCCCCAGAAACATTATTTTATCCTTGTTTGGTATATATATTATATTTAAATATATATTATTTTGCTAAAAATAAGCACTATTAAGAATGGCTAGATATACTCAATATGCCCATTGAGGCAAGAGCCAATATGGGCTATTTTTGTTTTGAGGATGTACTTAAATAATTTAGACATATCCAAAATCATAGAAATAGTAATTAAGTACCTATAAACCCAAAATACAGCTTAAGAAGTGAAATATTGCTCCTTCTGGCCCAACACCCAAGGAAAGCCAGAATCCATGTGTATCTGAGGTGGGCCAAGCCCTGCCCCTTTAACCAGAAATAGCCTCTGCCCCAGACCCCTCCTTCCAGCCTGATACCCAGCGAAAAGCCAGGTAGGGTGGTCTTTGTCTTCTTTCCGTCTCTATCTCTTTCTCTCCCTCTCCCTTTCTCTCAAAATTTTTCTTTTATATATATATATATATATATACACACACACACACATTTTTTTTAATCCACTTATCAGTTCTTGGGTCTTGGGTACTCTGGTTGATTCCATGTCTTAGCAATTGTTAATGCTGCTGCAATAAACAAAGACGTGAATTTCTCATTTTTTAATTTTTATTTAAAAAAATATTTTTTCCCATTTTCATTGTTTTATTGTCTCTCTCTTTTTTTCTTTTTTTTTTTTTTTGTCTTTTTCCCTTTGTGTCCTTTCTTTTTTACCTGACTTTCTCACCTTGCTTCTCACCTTCCACACATTGAGCAGCTAGGCAGGTCTAGGTGCACAGTAGCGAAACATCTGAATACTTTAAACCCTGCAGCTCACCCCAGGTGCTCCTATTCCCTTGAAACTGTGAGGCCTTTGTAATATCCACTTCCACTGACAAAAGTGCAGGCTGCTTGGCAAAGATCAGAGAAACGGAACTGCAGAAAAACTGCAGGCCATCTCCTTCCACATGCCTCTAACGCTCAGAATTAACTCCAAGAAGGTAGAAAGTAACGCATAATCCATCAGATGACCAGAAACCACCACTGCAGAGGCACAAGAAATATGGAAAATCAAGAAAATATCTCTCCCCCAAGGGGAAAGAACAGTCCTTTATCATCCACAGATAGTACAATGGAACTCGTGGAAATCAGATAAAGATTTTAGAATATTCATACTGACAAAGCTAACAGAGATGCAAGGTAAGAGAGACAACAAACTCCAGACAATGCAAGAGAAAAGAGACAATGAGTTCCAGGAGGTGAGGAAGTTCTTCCACTATCTGAAATAGGAAATAAATACACACTATAAAAAAGAGTCAAATGGAACTGCTAGAGATGAAGGCTGTAACACAGGAAATCAAAACCTCCCTTGAAAGTATTAAAAGCAGATTGGATCATGCAGAAGATCGAAGCTCCGATGTAGAAGATAGAACCTCTGACATAGAAAATTTCACCAGAAAGACTGAGAAAATAATCCCCCCAAAAATGAGAACAATATATGAGTAATACTAGATACCATTAGATGCCCGAACATCTGGATAATCGGTATCCCAGAAAGTGAAGAAACTAATCAGGTGATTGACAATCTATTCCATGAAATCCTGAAAGAAAACTTTCCAAACCTAGAAAAGCATTCAAATATCCATACCCAAGAAATACAAAGGACCCTGCATAGAATCAACCCAAGAAGATCTTCTCCAAGGCACTTCATAACCAGATTGACCAAAACCACAGACAAGAGACAAGATACTAAAATTGGCACAAAAGAAAAACGTCAAGTTACTTTTTTTTTTTGGAGAGGTTTTTGCTATAGGGCGCGCGTGCTCGCCAGACAGAGAGAGACATAGAGACAGAAAGTGAGAAATCACCCCCCAGGGGGAATGGCCACGCCACAATCCCTTCTCCTCCATTCTCCTCTCAGGGATCTTGGGCACGCACGCACACGCACCCAGCGTGAGTTTAAACCACCGGGTCCGGGACTCGAACCGCGGTCGACTACGTGGGAGTCCAGCGACATAGCCATTACGCTAACTGCTGGTCCCAGAAAAACGTCAAGTTACTTTCAAAGGATATCCCATCAGACTAACATTGGACCTCTTGTTGAAAACAATGCGTGCAAGGCAAGAATGGGAAAGTATATTTAGAGTGTTAAGTGAAAAACAATTTCAACCAAAAATACTGTATCCGGCAAGATTATCCTTCATGTGGGAAAAAAGATAAAAAACATTCTCAGGTAAACAAAACCTGAAAAAATTTACCAACACCAGACCAGCTCTTCTAGAAGTTCTGAAGGGAATACTACACCAGGAAAACTAAAGACAGACAAATAAAAGAACAAAAAATGACCAAGAAAAAGGCCAACTTAATGGTAGAGACAAGTTCTGAAATATCAATAATAATGTTGAATGTTAACGGAAAGGTCAGACCACAGTAACACTGCAAACTCAACAAAAGAGAGATTACAAGAGACTGAACTAGTGCAATAGACTTGTATGACTTTGTTCTAAAACATTACTGATTTTCTTCTATGCTTTGTCTTCCAGATTTAAGGATTTTTGTTTTCTTTTGAGTTGTGGGGTTCAGCATTTTGTTAAAGAATTTTTAAAATTGAAACAAATTTTTCTCCCTTCCTGACCCCTTTGCAACTGGAAAATATTTGTGAGCATTCTTATTTTGTGGCAGAATGGTTATTTGCATAAGTTCAATAATAGAATAGTAGTATTACAATTAGTACTATTACAATTAGTACTATTATACATTAGTACTATGATACATAGTATCTGTTGCCTTGCATCAGAAATGAAATTCTTTTTTTTAAATAATTATTTATTTAATTTTATTTATTCATTCATTTTATTTATTCACTCATTCAGAGATAGAGTGAAAGAAAGGGAAAATGAGAAAGCAAGTTCTTGTAAACTGGCTTTTATTCATCTGGAGTTTCTTAAGTCTCAGTAAAACTCACTAAAAGAAGGAGTGTGGGAGTGTCCAGCACCTTAACCGCCACTCCACATGCTGGTCCCTAAAAATGAAATTGTTATGGGGCGTTGTGCAAATACCAAACCAAACTGAGATTAAAGGGTGTTGTTGGGTTTTTTTTGTTTTTGGTTTTTGGCTTTTGGTGATTTTGTTTTGGTTTTGGTTTTTGGTTTTTTGTGGGTTTTTTTGGGTTTTTTTTGTTTGTTTGTTTGCAAATAAGATAGTTAAGACCCATCTTTAGTAAAAGGGGGAATGGAGAAAGAGAAAAAAAAATGTTTCAGAAGAAAATTACAGTGCATTTGTCACTAGATTCTAGCTTTGTCTATATTTTAAGATCTTTTGTGAGTCAATAAAATGTAGTGAAAAAAAAGTTTAGTGAGGCCAGCAGGTGGCTTGATGGTTAAAAGCGCTGGATTCCCACATGGCCCACCATAGTTCAAGTCCTAGACATGGTGGCTTCCTTTCTCACTTTCTCTCTCTTTCTCTCTGGTCAAATTGGAAAATAATAATAATAAAGTTAAAATAAAATAATCCTTTAAAAATTAAAAAAAAAATTAGTATGGAAGGGAGGGAGGGGAAAAGGGAAGTAAAAAATGGGTAAAAGTATGTTTAATTGATAAAAAATGAAAATGCATTTGCTGATGATAATGTATATAGTAATATCGTCGTCTTGACTGATGTGCATGGCACTTATGTTGGAAAAAAAGAAAGGCATATTGTAAAGACATATGATAAATTTAAATATGTAAATAAATTTAAAAATGTAAATTTAAATAAATAAATAAAAGAAATGAAATATTATAAATACAGTTTATGGGGCCAGCGAGTGGCATGGTGGTTAAGAGTGCTGGACTCCCACATGGCTGCCTTCGGCTCAAGTCCTGGACCTGGTGGCTTTCCCCCTTTTTTCCCTCTCTCTCTCTCTCTCTCTCTCTCTAGTTCTTGCTCACTCACTCTGTCCCTCTCTGGTCAAATTTAAATAAAGTTAAATAAAATAATTCTTTAAAAAATAATTAAAATAGTTTGTTCCTCCTCCCAATTAGATCCCCCTTCCTCCAGCCCAGAAAGAAACTTCATTATGAAGTAAGTGCTGATCATTTTCAAGCCTAGCTTTATATTTTCATTACTTATGAATATCCTGTTAATTAAATATTTGGAATAATACTGTGTATTCTTTTCTAACAAAATTTCTTCATTCAGCATTATATTTAGAAGATTTACCTATAATGTCACACGTGGTTCCAATTTGTTTTCATTGCTTTAATGTATTCTACATAGAACTCCACAATTATGCTGCTATTGATTATCTACATTATCTCAAAATTTCTCTTGTTTCAAACAAAGAGCTATGACCACTCTTGTGCCTATCTCTTCAACTACATAAGCAATATTATTTCTAGGAGACATTATCTAGAACATGATGGGTTGAGGGTAGGTGCATGGTCAAGTTTATTAGACAATATCCACTCCCTCTCTAACATGATATGGTCAATATATAATCACAGCAATAATGTGTAAAGAGTACCTTTGCTGTATACACTTTTCAACACATTGAACTTTTCACACTAAACTGTGACATGGCACATCGTGATGGTTATAATCAGTCTTTTCTTGACTGTTAATCGACTTGCATATTTGTTCATGTATTGGCCCATGAAATAACTTCCTGTCTTTATCATAAGCTTAGCCCATTCCCCACTGGGGTGTCTGACTGTTTTACTGTATTGATTTACAGAAAGCATTGACATATTCTTGGCAGCAAGTTTTTGTCAGCTCCAGGTATTACAAGTATCTTCCTCTCATCTAGTCACTTGCCTTTTCTCTTTTTCATAGTCTTTTAAAGAAAAGCAGTATTTAATTGTACTATAATCCATTCTATCAACAAGGTCCTAGGCTGTTCTTGACTTCCACTCTTGTTTAAGAAATTCTTCATTACTCTAAAACAAAAAAGCTATCTATCTTTGCTTTTTTTTTCTACAAAGCCTTAGAGATTTGTTTTATTTAGGTCTCTATAAACAGAAAATTTTAATTGCTATTATTTATAATTAAAAACAAGGATCTTGTTTATTTTCATAGGAGCAATTAATAAAAAGTCCATCCTTCTTCATTTATTTTCAGAGCCTCAATTCTTGTGTGTGTGTGTGTATGTCTGCATATAGCTGTAACTGGGCTTTATATTTGTTCCCATTTGTCTGTTAATCTATGTTTATGCTGTCTTTTCTTCCCTTTTTTTTTTTTTTTTTTTTTTGGTTGTTGTCGTTTTAGGGTACACGCACTTTGCAAGAGAGAAAGGGAGAGGGGAGAAGTGAGAAATCACCCACAGGGGGGTATGACCATGCTGCAGTCCCTTTTTCCCATGCTTCTCTTGGGATTTGGGGCATGAAGCACGCACATGCACCCCGTGTCATTTTCAAGCCACCCAGTGTGGGACTGTAACTGCAGAGACCACTATGTGGGATCCTTAATCTCCACACCATCTGCTGGCCCCAAATTGCCTTTTCACAGTAACTATTACTTTAACATGTCTTGATGTATTGGTTGAATGTCTTCCCAAGTGTTTTTTTTTTTTTTTCCTTAGCTGTCTTGGCATCTTTCCCCTTTGTTTTCTTGTGCAAATGCTAGAATCATCTTGTCATGTTCTATGAAAATACCTGGTGAAATTTTTATTGCTTTGGTTTTATATATAAATTTGGGATCATTTATTTCTTTAGTATTGTGACTCTTCCTATTGCACACAATATTTCTCTCCCTCTATTTAGGTATTTTATAATGATTTTCAATAAATTTTTATAATTTTCTCCATAATAGTCTTACACATCTTGTGCTTGACTCGGTTCTATTGCTTTACATTTTACATGCTAATATATAATGCTATTCTTTTAAAATTACACTTTAAAATTGCTTTGCTAGATCTTATACATAATAAACATACTGAAACCACTTACTATTTTTAACAACTTAGTTGCAATTTATTTTTGGTTACCTATTAACCTCAAATATAGAGAAAATTATTTCTTCCTTTTTAATTCTTCTATTTACTTATTTCAATTTCTGGACTTGCTGGGTGGTCATTACAATGTAAAATAGAACTTCCTTTTCTCAAATTTGGCTTTAAGGAGAATGCTCCTAAATGTTTCATCACTATGTACAAGGATTGGTAGATTAAAGTTGTCCTCTGTTTCTACTTTTCTAAGAAGTTCTGTTATAAAAGAGCATTAAAATTTGTGGGCTTCTGTTTTGTTTTTATTGAGACAACCCTGTGATCTGTCTTCACATATCTGTTAATATGGATGAATTTCATTAATAGTTTTTCTAATAGTGTATCAGTCTTGCATTTCTGAGATAAAATCCACTTGATCGTGATACGTGTTTCAGTGTGGATTTCCCTTTTTTTTTTTTTTCTGCCAGAGGGTACATGTACTCACCAGAGAGAGACAAAGAGAGAGGGAAAATGAGAGAACATTCCTATGGAAAGGGGTCATGCCTCAATCCTTTCTTCTCCATCTCTCCCTACCTTTAGGATTTGGGCACCACACAAAGCCACTGAGTTGGGGCCTTGAATTTCATGGTCTGCCATTTGGGATCTGGCTGTCTTAACCACAGGCCATGGAGCCAGTCCAGCATGATGGATTTTGATTGCCAGCTAATTGGTTTAGGATTTTTTGTTTCTAAATTTACGTATTAGGTTGGCTTGTAATTTTTCTTTCCTTAGTTATCCTTTAAACTATCTGATTTTGTTTAGATTATTTTCTTTAAAAGAGTTGGGCAAGGTTCTTGCTTACTGCAGTTTCTGGAATGGTCTATAAATGGCATACCCAAGTTATCTGTTACTTGAATATTTGGTATAATTCGCATGTAAAGTCGGTCTGCCTACCTGTATGGGATATATAGGCGGTGGAGGCACTCATTAATGGTAGATGTAAAACATATGTTTCCGTTTATTAAATAGAGATCTTTTTATATTTTATACTTAAGTCAGATTTTTACAAGTTATATTTTCCTAATAAACTGTGCCTTTCATCCAAGTTCTTTAAATTATTGGCAATAAGATGACCATATTTTTAAATGTCCGCTCTGTGTATGATTATGTCACCTTGGTAATTTATTTGTTTTTTCCTGCCTCCTCTCTTTGTCAGTCTTGCTTTCTATTTACTTTGGATTTATTCTGTTTCTCTATTTCTAACTTCTTAAGTTCGACACTGAGCTCATATTTTTTCAGCCTTTTTTTTGTAATAAATCCTGTTCTGAGCATTGTTTTAGCCATATTCCATAACTTTTGATATATTATGTTTTCTTTATTTTTCAGTTATGCTGTCTAATTTCCATTACAAATCCTTCTTTGAATTATATGGATGTGTACTATTTCCAAACAAATAAAGATTTCTTTTCCCATAGGATGAATTTTTTTTCCTAATCAGTTCTTTTGTTGAGAATTTAGCACTTTGAAGGCATTGGCTTTATTCAGGTAGTTTGATACAAGTTTCATCTTGACACAGTTCAAAGTCCTTAACTTTTGCTTCAGTGCAGCAACCAAAACTCAGTAGTTCTGTGAAAGACAGAGAGAGAGACAGAAAGCGAGAAATCACCCCACCCCACCCCCGGGGGAATGGCCATGCCACAATCCCTTCTCCTCCATTCTCCTTTCAAGATCTTGGGCATGCATGCACACACGCCCGGCATGAGTTTAAGCCACCGGGTCTGGGACTCAAACTGCAGTCAACTACATGGGAGTCCAGCAACATAGCCATTATGCCAACTGCTGGTTCTGTCAAGTCAGATATTTTTAGATACTGTTCAGCAGAAGCTTCTCAGATGATCTAGTCATCCATAGTCAAATCTGATGGAGACTGTTCAGTTACATATTGTAGCTTGGGCAGCAGGTAGAAGTGTGGAATTTTTCCTGTACTATTGCGGTTTGGTTTATTTTGCTGAGCAAATATAACTCTCAAGGACATATTAGTCAGTGGGGTCTTAATGCAAGGAATAACACCTATTTTGGTGTAGATTATAGATGGCCCTGATTTGTCGGCCCCCCAGTGTATCTCTATTATATCTATAATAAATCTTGGTCTCTGAGTCCTAGATATTCCTCCCCAGTGCAATAGCATGTCATATTTAGATGTCAAAATGGGATTTATCCATGACTTATCTCATTTAACAAAAGAGTTAACATTGCTTAGAAAATATACACATGAGGGAATAGTAAAAATAAGTAATTGAGAAATTTTTAAAAGGAAGACAAATGATTGTTTAGGAAAATAATAAATCTAAGGATACAATTAGCATGCCAAAACAGTACCATACAGCAATGTACAACTAGTAGAAGTGAACCAAATTTGAGATTTCAAAAGGCAAAGAAGGAAACATTATTCACTGCAAGAATCAAAATGTGTCTAGGATTAAAATAGGCCAATTGTCAAATACATCACAATAAAACAAAATCCTATATAGTTCTGGGTATATTCTAGCATGCTGTTATATAAACTTAAGCATCTGTCCTATGAAAAAACCAAGAACATCCAGCCAGGAAGTATAGAAGGGTGCAACAGAAGCAGCAGGGATTCGATAGAGGTTTTCCTGGGTTCTAAATAGAGACAAGATGAAGGGATATCTTTTGGGTCAAGTTCATATGTGATTTTTCTCTAATGTGTTCACTAGGTAATTTTTATGCCTCCCTATCATATTAACACTAATTTTTTTAAGAGAGAAATTGCTATAAGCACATGCACTCACTGGAGAGACAGAGAGAGAGACAGAAAGCAAGAAATCACCCTCCAGAAAGATTGGATTCCTTCACCTCCATTTTCCTCTTGGGATCTTGGGCATGCACACACGCACACCATGAGTTTTAAGATGCCAGCCTAATATGCAAACCATGGTCAACTACATGGGAGACCAGCGACATAACCATTACAGGATTAGCTAGTCCCAAAACTATAATTTTTAAAAGAATTATTATACTTAACTTTATTAATCCATTTGTTTATTTTAATATAACCAGAGAAGGTTAGAGCGAGAGAAAGAGAGCCACCAGGTCTGGGACTTGAACCAGTTGGCCATGTGTGAGTCCAGTGCCCTTAACCACCATGCCACCTGCTGGCCCTCCAACACTATAATGTTTATAAATATCTGTAGGTTACATTATAAATCTATAATTAGTTTAGTTTTATGCCATATGTTAATATTAAGATAATATTCAGACCTTCATATGTAGAATGCGAAAGCCATATAATAAAAAAAAATCTACTCAGGGTCCAGTAGGCACTATGGTGGTTTAAGTTCCAGACCTGGCAGCTTGAAAAATCACACCAGGCACATGTGAGTGTATGATATGTGCCCAAATTCCCAGGAAGAGAATGGAGGCAAAGGGACTGTGGTATGGCCATGCCCCTTGGAGGATGATTTCTCACTATCCCTCTCATTGTCTCTCTCCTGTGAGTGTATGCACCTTAAGGCAAAAACCTTTTTAAAAATTCTACCAAATCTAATCACTGAGATGAACTATTATGAAGAGAATATTATATTATATTATGATGTATATATTAATAAAAAGAGCAGGTATAAATATTGGGTAACTCCTATGGTACACTATGGATATAATTTGGAGAACAAAGTCAGTGCAAGTTATTAGCGGTTGTAAACTTTATTTCCTAATGAGTTGGCACCTACTGGGGAATGGATGTCACAATTATGAAATAAAAAGTATGCAAAAAAGTCTCAACTGGGCTGGACTGAGGTGTAAATCATGCTGGGTAAAGTCTCTTCACAATCTAAATGGTATATAGCGATTTCATCTATGAATAATAATAAATAAATAAATAATAAAAGTAAAATAAAATAAAGTATGAAAAAAAAGAAATGTTTATCAAAATAGCATATAAGCATTATGTAATTCTATAGAGATAAAGATATACTTTGTGAATACAATGGTCCTAAGGAGGCTAAAAACAAGAAAATAGGTAACATTAAGGTACTCAGAGATGAGGTATACTTCTAAAGGAGACGAATTTTCAGTCAAGTTCTAAGACAGAGGTACAATGGAAAATGAATTGGTAGAAAGGCATGGAATACTAAGTCACACATGTGAAGAAGATCATATGAATAAGTGAGCTATGTACCAGTAACAGCAATAAGCCTTACCTTAATTGAGTTGGAACAAGTTGAAAATTATTCTTAGAGAAAAATTGGAGAACAGGATAGGAAAACAATCAGAAAGACACTTGCACATACGTGTTTACTGCAGCATTATTCACAATTGCTGAGACACAGAACCAACCTAAGTATCTGAGAACTTACGACTGGGTTCAGAAACTGTGGCACATATACATCATGGAATACTACACAGCTATAAGAAATGATACGATCCTACCATTTGACTCAGCTGGATGAATATAGAAGACTTGTTGAACAAAATGAGTCAGACTTGAAAGATACACCTTGTATATGCCCACTCAATTTGTACCAAGTGTCTATACTTCATGGCAGATGTTAAGAGATCTGAAGACGTGATGGTGGAGAGGATAGATGTGGATGCTAGAGACTATCATGGGGGAAAGTGGTCGGCAGAGAATGAGTACTGGAGGGTGGATATGAGGAAAAAAAAATTCAAGACTGTCACATCTGCTTAAAAGTGTTGTCTATTGAACTAGTCTGCAGATCATTTCATGAAGGCGTCATCAAATTACGAAAGGTTAAGTGAAATAATGTTGAAGCTATAAATGATAAATTTATGTTTATAAGAGAGAGACAAATCAAAATAGGGGAAAGGGAAGGGACAGCCAGAGGTGGCATGGCAGTTATGGCCCTGAGCTCCCACATGGCTGACCATGATTTGAGTCCCAGACCTGGTGGCTTGCTTTCTCACTCTCTATTTCTCTTTCTGGTTAGCGCACATGCCCTGTAGTAAATTTAAAATAATAGCAATATTGATCAATAAAATTAAGTAAATAATTCTAAAAAGAAGAAACTTTTTTGTATTTTTTGGAAATAGTTCACTCTAATGCATATCTCTTCACTTATTTGCCATCAAAAGAGCACCTTGCCTAAAAGAAAAGGCTGACGAGTGTGCGAAACGTTCATACTCTTTTGTGAAATTGTAGTTTATCATTAGTTTGCATCTGTAAGTTATTGTTATAAATATTGCCGCTATTTTTGTTATATACAACTTTACAAATGAATAAATGCGTAGAAAAAATTATTCTTTGAGAAAAGTTGGAGAAGATAAAAAGGTGAAATGTCTTGATTTTAAAGGATTCAGGTAGTGATACAATTACAGTAATCCTTAATCCTTAACTGCTAAGTAATAGTGTTTTTCTAGAAGCATTCTGAATGTATTCTGGTGTCTAGAAGCCAGGCAGGAAATCACTGTAATTACCAGGTAATCCACAAAACTCAATACAAAGCTATTTTTTATGAAAAGAACAGAAGAGAGGCGTTCAATATGGTTTACATTAAAAACAAGGAATAGCAGGAAGGAGAAAAATAGAATATGTTTAATGGTAAGAATTAGAAGCACACCCTGAAAAGGAAAGAAGAAAATGAAGAATGTCAGTATTTCAACCACATAGAATTATGAAGTTGTTGGTACAAATGTCAGGGAAAGGAAAATTCTGGCTAGAGGAAGAGATGCCGAGGCTGTATTTGCAATCTCCAACTAGCCCATATCTATTGTAGCAATGTTCAAAAACAGGAATGGGTTTAATCTTTCAATTTGGGAAAAGGATAGCAATTTTTAAAACTAAACAAAGTAATTTGCCGCCATCTTGTGGCAAACTCAGAAATTACATTGTGCTTCAGTAATTTTAATACTGTTTTCCAAAAGATTTTAAAACATATTTCTCTAAATATTCGCCTTAAAGAATTATCAAAACAACATTATTCTTGTTTTTCAACCAAATTATGTTTTCAGTATCTATTAAATTTAAATTTCAACTCATTTTTAATCAGATATACAGAATATTTAGTGGCAAATTCCAGTATATTTTTAACGCTTACACAAAAATATTCATAAACCAAATAAAAATGTACTTTTATTACACATAGCTTTGTTGTAAACACCATGATCTATGGAAGAAAAGCAATAAAAAGAACAATAACTTTTTTATATTAAATAATGGGAGATTATTGCTTTAAAAATGTATAGAAAGGTAGTGAAAACAGAGTCTAGTTTTACCTTTATATTTGATAGTTCTGTGACCTAATGGAAATTACTTGGTGATTGCTACCTTTTCTTTTCTGCTAATCTGTCTTTCATAGGTGAGGAGTAAACATAATGACCTATATGAAAGCACTTCAAAAACTATTTCATCTCTATTCTAACAATGATAGACAAAGTAAACAGATAAAGTAGAAAATAGTGTTCAATATATGTCCACAAGTAGACAAGGGAAAGTGAATTGAAGACAGTTTTCCATGTGGAGCTAAATTAGAACAGCTCAAACTGTAGGTTTGTTTATTTCTTTACAAAGAGAGAAGGAAGGTTAGAAAGATCCCCATGGGAGGCGGAAGATGGTCACACCTCAATCCCATCTCCATTTCCCTCTAGGGATTTTGAGAGCACGTACAAACATGCCCAGCATTTTTTTTTTTTTCAAGTTGCCAGTTCTGGTACTTGAACTGAAAATCTGTCTTGTTGGATCCAGTTACTTTAACCACTATGCCACCAGCTGGTCCTGTTTATTTAATTTTACTAAATAAAAAATACCCGTTATGTGTAAAAGGTATTAAAAATTAAATCTGAAGAGTTGCCCCCAAATACCTCACAATGTAGTAGATGATAGTATTTTACAAATCATAGAAAAATGTGGAAAATGCTAAAGCAAAAGTTGCACTCAAAAGTTCCAGTAGAAGTAAAGCATGGATCCTTTATTGTTCTTATTTAACTTTATTTATTTTATTTATTTATTTATTTCAATTTAACCAGAGAGGGATGGAGCATGAGAGAGAGGGAGGGAGGGAGGGAGGGAGGGAAGGAAAGTGAGAAAGCAAGCCACCAGGTCCGGGACTTGAACCACAGTAAGCCATGTAGGAGTCCAGTGCCCTTAACCACCATGCCACCTGCCAGCCCCCTATTGTTCTTATTTAAAATTATGTTACTAGCTTTAGTTATTAGAATTGGTTCAGAAAATAATGATGGCTTGTCTACCTGATGCTAAAATCTGGGACAAAAGTTTGAACACTTAATAAGTTATACAAAAATTCCAAAGTATATATGGATTTCATATCCAGTGCCAGTTTTTTCTTCAAGGAAAATCCTAGATATCATTATGTAATGCTGATTCACGGGGCTGGATCACAGTGCATTAGTAAAACAACACCCTGCAAGGCTGTGAAGCATACACCCATGATACCAGCTGGCTCAAGCTGAGGGTGGATCATGGCATGAGCAATATGTTCAGAGTGCCTGTCTATGACCTACGTGTCTCTTTCAGATGAAATAAGACACAGATGGAAGTGAAAAAGAAAGGGAAAAATATAAAGCCAATTAAGAGGGGAAAAGCAGATCAAATGCACTTGATAACTGTTTCTTGAATGTTCAATCTCAACCTTCACACTCCACCACTTCTCCAAGTGTTTGGATTTTAGAAATATACCATATATTACATAATACTTCAGTGGATATTAAATATCGAGATTTCTGAAACAAAATGGCTATATATTCCCACCAAGTGGAATAAAGGTTATAAATAGCCTAGTGTTAGGCATTTCTGTCAAATATACATATATATGAAGTATTATATTACATTACTATGTCTTTTATCTACATGGAAAGAAAGAATATTTGAAAATAAAATCTTTGGGAGAAAGAAGTGAGAGAAATAGTCTCTGACGTCTCATGAGAGGAGTTCTATGGATTGGAACTCTCAGAGTGATATATATCCTTTTCCTTAGAAGGATATGATGTACCTATCCCTTGCCTGGAAAACCTGAAAGAAAAGGAAAAGGCCCTGTGAAAAAAAAAATCTGCATATAGATCAGTCTGCATTCCTAAGTTTGTTATTCCCAAAGAATGAATGTTCCTATGGGCCACCCACGGCAATTCTTCTAGGTTCTAAATAGTGAAATCACCTGGTGAGGATTATCAGTGATTACTGAGTAAACACCCCAACTGAGTATTATCACAGCAATTTCTTATTTTCTCACAGTTTTGTGGATTGATAGATTGTTCTCCTGCCATCTCACCTGGGCCCATTCATGTGGGCTCCTGTCAGCTGCAGCTTGGATGGGGCAAGATAGAAAGAGACGTCCTCACACTTCTAGAGCCTCAGTTGCAGTGACTAAAAGATCTGGGATAGCCGGCCTGGTCTTCCTTGCTATTCAAATTGTCTTTCATCTCGGGCTACTTCACGTGAGTAAGATGGATTCACATAACGTCATTCCAAGCACTTCTATTGCAAGCCCCAAGGCCGATTAGATTCATAAAACAGGAAAGCGGATTCTGCCTCTTGATTTGAGAAGATAGAAAAGGAGCTGATATCATATTTTGTGTACCAAAGAAGCAACAGTACTTCTTCAGCAGAGTGAAACTGCAAGATAATGACAAAATCCCCAAAGGCTAGAAACAATCATGAACTAGAAGCCACAAGAGAGGTGATCCACCTGAGTCAGGAAAACAGATATCGAGGGTTCCTAATAATATTTCAAGAACGAATTTGAACACCCAGAGACACATTGACCAAATCTGGAGTCCACAAACATCTCTGCTCCCATCCCAGCTTTTGTTCCATTGTTTTGATAGCGTGAAGAGGCTCAGTAAAATGGGAGAGGAAGGGTGGAAACAAAAGGCTGGGAAAGAGAAAAAGGAGTAATCCCCCTTTATTCAACGTTCTCTCTGCAGAAGGCCACAGCTGGAGGGAAATTTAACTTCAAGTTAGGTTCAAAGCTTGATTATTACATGGGAACAGCTACTCTTAATTGCAGAATCATAGCTATATTTGAAACTTAAAATAACCATATTTTATTTCCAAAGAGAGAGCTGAAAATGCATGGACCTGCTTGAATTTTCATTCATAGAGAGGGAATAATTGTGTCTACTGAGTAAATATTAAAGGGGAGGTGAAAGACAAAAATAATGATACTCTCTGGGTGACTGATATTATTATTGATCTTGAGATTGAAATTTCAACATTTATTTTTGGTGGTGAGAGGTACAATTCATATTCCATGAGATCTGTTGGTTCATTGTATTGATTTTCTTTTGGGGGGGAAGAAGTGGTGAAGGATTAAATGCCTCATTGCATAAATACAGTGAATTATTCTGAAAATTATCTTTATTTTTGTCCTTTCCCAGAGTTTCATATGTCAAGGTTGGTCCTCAATCTCCCTTGCTTTACTCTTCAAACACTGACTGTCCTAACTCGCTTGTTCATACAACTATTATCTGCTTTGTCCCCCCAGGGATGGCTCCATGGTAACTGCACACGCATGTGTGCACACACACCTAATTTGTACAATGGAGAGTCTACAAGCATTTATTTAAGAAAGGAAAATTTCTTTTTCATTAAGTTTTGAAGCCTACTTCCCTCCATATGAAAGAAGTTCATTGAACTTTTCGGAGCTCACTCGGTGGCACAGTAGCAATGAATGCATTGCTCAAGCAATACTGGATCCACTTGGAAACCGTGGTTGAGTTCCTCCATCAGTCTATACACCAGGTGCACATGTACTGCACGTGAATCTAGCTGGATGGGAAGCCTGAGGGAGGACCACAGCGTGAGACCCTATTGAGGGTATTTGTCATTTTCCCTCTCTGCATGTTTCTCACTCTCATAAAAGAAATAAATGAAACTTTTAAAAATTAAACTGAGAGCCAGCCCATGGCATGGTGATTAAGGTGGCTAGACCACACATGGCCGACTGTGCAGTTCAGGTCTCAGATTCAGTGGCTTGAGAAACAGGCTGGGCATGTGCGTGTATGCCCAAAACCCTAAAAGGTACTTTCTCATTTTCCCTCTTTCCATCTCTCCCTAGCCAGCATATGTGCCCTACAGTAAATATTTTCTTTAAATGTGATCTAAGCCTTACCAGAAAAATATAGAAAGTTTACTGGCTTAAGCTGATTGCCCAGTTGTACACAGACCAAAATTCAAAGTGGAATCAATTTTTAAAAAGGGTTTTTTAACCATATATTCATCATATTACTCAGAAAACATATTCTTTTTTCTTCAGTGATTCTTTTCTTTTTTAAAATTTGTTCATTGACAAAACTGTATATACTTGGTGTTTGGATATATGCATACATTGTAAAGTGGCTAAATCAAGCTCTCTAAAATGCATTATCTCACATTCAACAAGCTCTCAGAAACTCAGGCTTTCTCAGTTCTCAATATCTTATGATAGATTAGGAAAAGGTTGTAAGACTGCTGTCCATAGAAGAAATCTGTACTAACAAATTGTTTTCAGTAACTCTCTATTATAAATACTCCAGATAGGCAAAGGCAAGATTCCAGTGTGTTGACTCATTGAGATTGGATATCTACATTGGCGAAAGTTAAACACTTCATTTAATTTACTTAGTTATCATACATACTGAAAATTGCTAAGGCTTGTAGGATAATACCATATAAATCATTTAACATTCAATATGACTTAGAGTATTTATAGAGCACCTACTACTTAGCGGGAAGTTTATTGTCGCAAGACCATAATGAACCCTACCTGATACAGTGTAGTCCGGGACCTTGGCAAATAGGAAAGATGAGGCTTCGTGACATCCTATGATAGGAAAAATGAAGATGCAATGTGGGCACATAAGAGAAGAACCTTAGGCAACTGCACAGTTCCAGTCCCAGACCCAATGGCTTGAAAAACATGCTAGGCATGTGTGTATATGTGCCTAGAATCCCAGAACAGAATGGAGGAGAAGGGATTGTGGCATGACCACCTCAAAGTGGTGCTTTCTCATTCCCCCCACCCCCATCACACTCTCTCTGGCTCTCTCTCCAGCAAGCTCAGGTGTCCTGTAGCAAATTTAAAACTTTAATAAAATTTTATAAAGAGGAGAACCTAGATCCAAATTTATGGGAGGGATGAAAATCAGGGAAACTTTCAGCAAGAAGTTGCATAGAAATAAATCTTTAAGACTCAATGTTTTAAAATAATAATGATACAAATAAAACATATCATAATTTATATCAGATGGGAAAAGCTATGTAACTATTAGATTGTCAGGAAAGTCATGACATATTTTTCTATGTTTTCTATGTAAAATGTGTCACGACTTTCCCAACAACCCTTCATTTGGAGGTAATGAGAAATGTGTTGCATTTAAGAATTAATTCACTGTGAACAGAACAGGGAGATGTGACAAGAGACAATGATAAGGAAGTAAAAACCATATTGCAAGTCAAGCTAATAAGCCCCTGGGAAGTTGTAAGCAAAGGTGGGATCATTTGCAGGTTTGAAAAATCATTTTATTATTCTTTTGATCTTTACAGGGATAATTTTATTTTTTTCTTTAGTATTATTATTATTATTTATACATTCAATCGCTGTATATCATTTAGATTGTAAAGAGACTTTACCCAGCACGATATATACCTCAGTACAGCCCAGTTGAGAATACTATGCACATCCTCATCAACAGATAATAAAACATATTTGTGTCCCACAAAAGTCTTACCTTTCTATTTTTTCCCCAAATTTCCTTTCCTATGCTCTTTCAAGCTATGACAATCAAAACAGCATGGTATTGGCACAAAAAAGACATTAAGACTAATGGAACAGAGTAGAGATCCCAGAAAAATCACTTTAGATTCAATATGGAGGACAGAATGTAGAGAGGAGACTGGGGTTTCATGAGCAGGCTGCTGCAAAAATCAAGGTTAAAGACCATAATTATCTGGAAAGAAAACCAGCAGCTGATGTAATGGTTACATTGCTGGGCTCCCAGATGGCTGACCACAGTTTGAGTCCCAGACCTGGAGGCTTAAAACTCACATTGGGTGCATATGCGTACATGCCCAAAATCCCAAGAGGAAAATGGAAGAGACTGTGGCATGGCCATCCCCCCCCACCCGGGGTGATTTCTTGTTTTCTGTCTCTCTGGCAAGCACATATGCCCTATAGCAAAAATCTCTCTTAAAAAAATAAAAATGTCCAGGGACCAGCAGTTAGCGTAATGGCTGTGTTGCTGGACTCCCATGTAGTCGACTGTGGTTCGCGTCCCGGACCCAGTGGCTTAAAACTCACACCGGGTGCGTGTGCATGCGTGCCCAAGATCCCGAGGGGAGAATGGAGGAGAAGGGATTGCAGGATGGCCATCCCCCCTGAGGGGGGTGATTTCTCGCTTTCTGTCTCTCTGTATCTCTCTGTCTGGCGAGCACACGTTCCCTATAGCAAAAAACTCTCAAAAAAATTTTTTTAAATGTCTGGAAAAGGTCGGGATAGTAGGAAATAGAAGAACAGAGAAATTTAGAAGATAATAGAGAAGGATAGAATGGGGAGTGATAGGATGTGGGATGAGAGAAAGGAAGAGTGGGTGAAATACTCTCTGCCCCATGATTCCTATTCTCACTGAGTAGGAGGGCACTTGGTCTGTGGGAAGGGCCCGAGGACGAGTAAACAGGAGTGCTGGAAAACTCCAACAAAGGTTTAAGGAGGGCAGTGAATGCTTGATCATATCACTTTCATTGTCTTAATACAAATATAATCTAAAACTCACCAGGAATATATAGAAAGGTTATTGGTTAAACCAGTTGCCCAATTGTATACAGAGATCAGAAGTCGGAAGAGAATCAAGAAAAGGAATACTTTTTTAACCATATATTCACCATTTTTACTCTAAAAATGCATTCTTCACCTTTCATAATACTTTCCTTTTT
>NW_006160213.1:222306-231622 GCF_000334495.1 Tupaia belangeri chinensis
ATTCTTCACCTTTCATAATACTTTCCTTTTTTAAATTTTTTAATTGACAAATAAAATTATGTGTATTTATGGCATACAGCATGTATACATAATGAAATGGCGAAATCAAGCTAACATGCATTATCTCATACGATAATATTCTGTGGTGAGAACACTTAAAATCTATACTTTCTTGTCATTTTTCAGGTATAGGATACATTGTTATTAGCTGTAGTTGCCATGTCCTACAATGAATGTGTTGAATTTCTTTCTTCTCATTGAATTTTTAACCTTTATCCTTTGACTAACTTCACTCCAATTACCAACCTCTTACCTAAAGACCATGAGAGCCACAATTCTATCCTCTCCTTCTATGAATTCCCCTTTTTCAGACTCCGCATATTACTGATCATGTAGTATGTATCTTTTTGTGTGTATTAATAAGTAAATGGTGGTAGATATTCCCTACGGAATACTACTCAGTGTTCTTTTTAAATGAACAGCATCGCCAAACATGTAACTGAGACAGAAACATGGAGTCAAATCCTTACTTTTGTTGTTGCTATTGTTATTATTTTAATTTTTTTTCATTTTGTACATTTATTCACTATACATCACTTTGCTTGTAAGTTGAATTTATGCAATGTGAATATACTTCACATAAGTCCAGTTGAGGATACAAGACACATTATCCTCTACAGATAACAACCCACTCTGTGTCCCATTTCCTTCCTTACACTCCCCTGCCTCCCATCCTCCTCTCTATTTCTCCAGATTCTATAACCATTTTCAATGCGTCTATGTCCTCCAATCTCTGTCTCCACCATAGAGGGCGGACTTTTTATCTTCTTTATATTTGTCAGATTCATCTACCCTGCAATTCTACCGTGTCTCCCTTGTTCTAGGCCATCTTGGCACAACCTGGATTCCTGTAACAGCGTCCTCCCCAAGTTTGCCTCTCTGCTTGTTCTCTCTACTGTCAAACTGTGAGACACTCCTTTACTTCCCGCACCTGTGACTGTCGAGGCTATCGCCATTCCAGATGAGGGCATGACGACCAAAAGAGGTAATGAGTGCTGCATTAGAGACTGTCTGAGAATCCCCTTCTCTCTGTAACACCCCCAACCTCTCGACTCCACCCCTGCCATCAGATAGCCATGTTGTGGTCTTCCTGTGAAGAGGAAGGACCAGTAACATAAGGCAATGAGAATGGGAACCAGACCCATGGATGAGTGTGAGTTACAGAAAATTCTTGCTCACTTATGCTGCCTTACTCGAGCCCCAGATAGGAGTGACTGGAGAAAGTACTCAACATGCTGAATCCAAACGCCCTGGAAGCCAGATCAAAGAGGAGCACACAGAGCCCCATGAAGATCAGAGGAGAGTGGCAGTGCTGGCTTCTGAAAGACGATTTCAAAGCAGAGAACTCTGATTGGCCTGAGCCCAATTCTATCAGATCCGATCAGTCTCTGGCAGCTTTTCGTGAAGACGCCTTCCATGTGTCAGAGACATTGCTCTACAATGAGGATTCAAATGTGAGTATGCTATCTCACATCGGAATGTGTTACTATCAATACTTAATATTAGGTTGTCAGGAAAGTCACGACATATTTTCCTGTATCTTTTAATGAAAAAAATGTGTCACAACTTTCCCGACAACCCAAAAGTTAAGCACAAATAACACACAAAAAAGGAGGCTACTTATTAAGAGTACTACATGTATAATTGGGACAAAAAGTGACAAACACTCATGTGGTTATTTTTCAAGTGATGTAAGGAATAGCATTTGTATCCCAAATTATCTGCTGGTTGAAAGTGAATATGGATTTTCACACCCACTTTACTTTTCTGCAGTAAATCACCATTTTCCCTATAGCTTAAAACAAAATGTGAAAGAAAAAATTGTAACAATAGAGTATGAAACATAAAACCCATTTTAATATTTTAATATTAAAAGTTCCTGAGAACTTCTAATGCTTAGCTAATATCTTGTCTAATTGTATTTATGTTAGATGACTGAAAAAAAGAGCTCAAAGGTGATTTGTCAGCTTTGTATTTTTCTTGTCACTTGATTGTACTTAAAATAATAGTATTACATTACCATCAGCCTCGAGTTCCTTTGCAGGAAACTTTTATGACCCTTGCCTATTTGGTGAGGATTAGTTTATTTGGAAGGAGAGCATATCACCCATAAATCTATGGACCTGGGTATAGATAAACTGCAAAACATTGCAACATACAGTATGTGAGCAAGAGTGAGGCTTCTGCCTTGCCTCCTTCATTATAGAACTTGCTCCCTTTTCAAAAGTCTTCAGAAACATAAAGCGTAACCCTATTGAGATCATCAATGTTGTATTGGAGTAAACATTTACAACATTTCAATTGCTCCTACTTTATAGATAGAAATACATAAATAAAAGCTGTCATATTTTCTTTCAGGTTTTCAGTGGCTCATACTGTGAAACTCTCAGGGTCCACAACAGGTCAGCCCATGTTGGAGACTGCTGTGGTACAAGTTAGCCAGGTATTAGGCAAAGTCCTGGGACTGGGGAGAACACAGTGTCTTTGAAGGAGCCCTACACTGTAAGCTTTGGAAGCAGAAATCCTGGCCTTCACTTTGGTTGTGTCCATGAGCAGGACAATTTCATTGTCAGTATGTCTATTTTTTGCTGATAAAGTGGGGATGATATTGTCATTTGACAGTGTTATGCTTCAATTTGTTCAAATCATGTAGTAAAATTAAGAAACTAACCCATGTTATTTCTCCCCTACTTTACATGTAAATTTTTCTACGCTAGATAAAATTCTTCACCCTAGCCTTAGGGAGAAATTGGATTGTTGCACTAAGTTTAAAAAAATCAAGACATAATCAATGTTTGGTTTGGCTTCTTTTTTTTTTTTTTTATTCCCCAAGTAGGCTTTTTAGAATCATTTCTGTTTTAGGGAAGAAGCTTTTTATAGCCAAAATAATAAATTTGAAAAGAGTCTACAGAAAAATCTACATCATTCCATTCACGCCTCCTTGAAAAAACAGAAATGAGTTGCTTGAACTGATGGGGGAAGAATAAGAGTTGGTGAAAGAGGTGAGACTCTGGGGAAGTTAAAGATGAGAGTAGAGGGAACTGAATCTGAGAAGACCAAGTGGAGAGGAGCGGGTCAGCCTACAGAGACTCATAAATATTTTGGGAGCCACATGAGAGCCAAGCCAACTCCAAGAAACACAAATGTTTTCTCAGACAGAGGCCATACTTAGTTGTTCATCTCCTCACTAACGCGTGTGAGCCTCCAGTCAAGAACCTACATGAGACTTTGCCGAGTACTATGCAGACTGCCTTAGATGTTTCCATGTTCCATATTTGAATACTCAAAATATTCTAAGATTCCCTGAAGACAATAAGGAGGTACCGAACATACAAAAGAATGGGAGTGTCATAGAAGGGAACACCCAAGTAGCACCAAGTTAGCACTTACATAAACTGGAAAATAGGAAACTCCATCCTACCACAGTAAGAATCATTATCACAGGGACCGACAGATGGTGTAATGGTTTTGTTGTTGGACTCCCATGTAGTTGACAACAGTTTGAGTCCAAGACCCAGTGTTTTAAAACTCACACCAGGTGCATGGGCGTGCATGCCCAAAATCCCAAGAGCAGAATGGAGAAGGGATTGCAGGATGGACATCCTCCCAGCGGCGTGGTGATTTCTCACTTTCTGTTTATCTGTCTTTCTGGTGAGTACACATGCCCTAGAGGAAAAATCCCTCTCTAAAAAAAAACAAGATGTTACTCATAGATCTGCCCAACCATCCAACGCAAAGCAATAAGAAGCAAAATATGAGAACAGTAGAGTCTGTTTTGAGAAAGCTGCACAATTAAAATTAAACATTACCAAAGTATACCAATAATATAAAGCAATGCTATATAAAATGCATTCACTCAACAAGTATTTATTGAATCTCTACTACATTCTTGGCACCAAGGATAGAAAGTTGAGTAAAACAAATACCATCCCTATAATTCTGGAACTTGGAGTCTAGTAACAGAGATAGATATTAATCAGATACCCAGCAATAAATTGTGAACTTCGATGGGGGCACTCATTTAAAAGGAGTGTTACTTGGTGCTTTGAAAGCACATAATAGAACTTGAGCTGGTCAGCAAAGTTAGATGAGATTTTCCTAAGGAAATGAAAATTTAGTAAATTTAAAGGAAATGAAAATTTAGTAAATTTAAAGGAAATTCTTTCCAGCTGAGGGGACTAACATATACTCAGTACCAAACTGTAAGTCCTATTAAAGTCATTTCAAAGCTACAATCATTCCTTTTCCTTATAAATTTTTCTAAAATGGAAATAAAAGCACAGCTATCCATATAGAGATTATACTGAATTTAAGAAGTTTCTTTCCAAAGTAGCTAGCAGTGCAAAATGTCTAATCCTGAAGCTAACTTAAAGAAAAAAAAAAAATCTTAGTCAAAATATCACCATCGGTGGACCAAAAGTCAAAGATTGTTAGCCTGGAAAAATAGAAGCTAGACTATGAGTATTAGGAAGTCAGTGAGCAACAAGAATAAATAAACCATTGGAAAGAGAAAGTGTTTGACTAATTTCAACCTTTCCAACATGTCTGTGTTTTTCTGAATCCCTAACTATTCATTGTGTTTGAGTACAGCCTTAAAGAATGTTTTCATTAACTTCTACAGACTTACCTTGGCACATAAATGCTAAACTCTGGTTATTTTCTAAGATGAAACAATTTCAGCATCTGCATATGCAGCTGTACCCAGCAAATCACTGAACCCTAAAGCAAACCGAAAAAAATCTATGACCTATGTAAAGCAAAACAGGAATCTTTTTCTAGTGAATCCATGCTTACAAAAACAACTTCTAAAATAAGTGTTACACGTGCAAGAAGGAGCATGGTTCATTTGTGGTATTTATTTGTTCCTTTAAGATATTGTTAATTTCTCTATTTCTGAACTCTGTACATAGTTGGAGACTGCAGGACTTTTATTATGTAATCATTGGTAAATAACAATAAAATGTAATTTCGAAACTATAGTGCCCTCCTGCCTTATACTGCTCTCCAAAGGACCTAAATAAACTTTATCAATGAGCATTTGTTCCCATTGCTATTTGCCAAATGAGGAACTTGAGCTAAAAAAGAAACTTTAATAAAGCCAGATTTAAACTTGCTATGCTTCATTCAATGCAAACATGACATTTAAATTAATAGCATCTATCTTGATCCCTTAGGACATGGAGTATAATTTGAAAAGCTACAGATGGTGTATACTCATTTCTGCCTTTCTTTTTCTGATTCAGACAAAGTGTTATCAGAAATTTAAAATACTGTTCTTGCAGTTGCTGTACTTCATCACCACCATGTTGAATTTAAAAATTAACATGATTTTAATAAGGTCCTTTATATCTTGAAGGAACTATAAATATGTAAATATCAATAGATAACATATTAGCAAATGATAGCTTTAATGGTTTTCTAAACCTGTTGGAATCATGGAAAGGGAAACATATTTAACATGGTTTTCACCTGTGTGAAAAACTATCTCAGCCTTCTGGGATACTTTGTAAGCTATATAAGCAAGATAAATATTGTACACAAGTGATGGCACACCCTATGTTATGCCTAAATCTTTCATTGATTATAAGCCATATAACTTCAGGCAGACAAAAGAAAAATAATCCCTATCATGTTGAATGCCAGTCTGTGGTGTTTATGAGTACCTCCTGCTGTGGTAAATGTGGTAAATGCCTCACACATCTGTCAGGTGTGCAACATTATAGCCACAGGAAAATCTCAATACAGGTTGTATGCCAGGCAAGATGCTTTGTCTTAGACCTTGTCAATCCTGCTGATGGATGAGTTCAGTTTTCTAATGAATAAGGTTCTAAATATGTTTATGCTTTGCCAGATCTCTAGATCACATCATGAGGCACAAAGCTCAGGAAACTGGAAGGAATAAGATCATTTTAAAGGGCAGTACATCTCCTGACTCATACAAATGTGTGGGTTTTAAGCTATCCTGGTGAGCTGGTCTCCTACCCCTTTGTAATCCTTTTTTTATAAGCTTCATTTAACAGACTAATTTCCGTTTACTCAAAACAAATTAATTCCAAACAATTTGCAAAGGCTACCATACTTCTAAAGAACTTTACTTACTGTTAGCTTCACATTTTGCATAGTACAATGCCTATAATCAATGGGTTTGCAGACATATTATTTAGTAAATTATATTTTAAGCTGTGCTAACAGTGACAGAATTAGATGAAATAGTTTTAGTAGGATGGTATGTATGTGTTTCATTTAAGTAACATAGAAGTGATAAATCCAAGCATTTTTTTCATGACCTTTCACAGTCTAGTTTAAAAATTGAATACTTTTTGAATTGGCTTTGGGAAAAGCATTATAGAAAATGTGTCTCCTATTACATATCAACTATTTGCCTTAAAAATTATCTAATCTTCATGCCATAGTCCACATAAAAATATAAATAAAATCCCCAACAACATTGAAAAGAGGTTTTATACTTTGTAAAATTAGCATTGAAAAGTTACTATTTTTAAACTCTGCACAATATCTACTATGACTTCTGTAACTTCTATTCTAAATAAGACAAAAACAGAAGAAGCTACAGTGAAATTAACAAAGATAATAAAAATTATGACAATCAGTCAGAAATTATAGATTAATCGTTGCTCTATTCAAAATGTTGCACTACTGGGACCAGAAGTTAGTGTAATGGCTATGTTGCTGGACTCCCACGTAGTTGACCGCAGTTCGAGTCCCAGACCCAATGGCTTAAACTCACACCAGGCACGTGTGCATGTGTGCCCAAGATCCCGAGAGGAGAATGGAGGAGAAGGGATTGCGGCGTGGCCATCCCCCCTGGGGTGGTTTCTCGCTTTATATCTCTCTGTCTCTCTCTGTCTGGCGAGTGCATGTGCCCTATAGCAAAAACCTCTCCAAAAAAATGTTGCACTACTTAATATTGTATTTGGAATATAATTTCTTTCCAACAACACAACTATCCTATCAGGTAACACTTTGAAAAGTCACAAAACTTTTATATTTAGCTTTTACAATTAAACTAACTGCATTTGAGGTTAATGATATATAAATGCATTCAAAATTAAAATTCTTTTTTTCAGATATATTTTATTTTAATTTCGTCTATACATTCAATCACATATGTCACTTAGCTTGCAAGGTGAATATTCCAACATGTATATATTTCTCATCAATCCAACTGGGAATACTATACACATCATCCTCAACAGACAATAACCCATCTCTCTGTCCCACAAATGCCATGCCCCACCATTTCTCTCCCCAATGTCCCCCCTCAGTCTCTCCTCTTTCAACCACCCACTTCCCACACTGTATCTGGTATTTATAACCATTCTCTATGTTTCTATGTCCTCTAGTCATTCAGTTTTGGCTATAAAGTACGGACATTCGGTATATATTAAGTGGAGACAAATGGTGTCTCTCCTTCATAGCCTAGCTTGCTTCACTCAGCAGTAAATCTTCCATATTCATCCACTTTCTGTCAAAAGCCAGGGTCTTGTTTTTTTATGGTTGAGTAGTATTCCATAAAGTATATGTGCCACACTTTTTCAATCTATTCATCTGTTCATGGCTATTTGGATTTGTCCCATGTTTTAGCAATTGTGAATAATACTGCAATAAACATCAATTCGCAAGCACTTTTCTGATTAAGAATTCTTCCATCCTTTGAGTGGATACCAAGGAGTGAGACTGCTGGATCATATAGTAGTTCTATTTGTAGAATCTCCAAATTGTTCTCTAGAGTGGCTTAACCAATTTACATTCCCACTAGCAGTGTAGGAGAGTCCCTCTTTCACCACACCTCCACCAGTACTTATCATTTTTTGTTTTTTTTCATCTTAGTCATTCTGTCTGGGATTAGGTGGTATCTAATTGTGGTTTTGATCTGCATCTTCCTCACAATGAAGGATGATGAGCATTTTTTCATATGCCTTTTGGCTATTCATATGTCTTCCTCAGAGAATGGTTTTTTCAACTCATTCTCCCATCTTTTAATAAGGATAATCATCTTTATTAGGGACAGCTGCTTGAGTTCTTTGTGCTTTCTGGTTATCAGTTCTTTATCTGATGCATAGTTTACAAAAATATTTTTCCAATCTGAGGGCCATCGATTCACACTAATTACTGTTTCTTTTGCCTTGCAGAAACTTCTTAATCTGATGTAATCGCACTTGTCTATTTTTGGGATGGCTGACTATGTTTTAAGGGGGTCTTATTTAAGAAGTCTTTGCCTATTTCAGTGTCTCTCACAGTTTCCTTAGTGTTTTCCAGCAGTCGTTTTTCCACTTTTTGTCCATGGTGAGAGGTAGGGGTTCGGATTCATCTTTCTGCAGGTGGATATACAGTTTTTCCAGCACCATTTGCTAAAGAGGTTTTCCTTTTCCCACTGGATTGACTGGTACCCTTTATCAAAAATCAGTTGGCTATATGTTTGGGAGTTTATTTCTGGAGTCTCTATTCTGTTCCATTGGTCCACCTGTCTATTTCTGTGCTAGTACCATGCTGTTTTGATTATCACAGCTTTGTAGTATATTTTCAGTTCAGGGAGTGTGATGCCACCCACACCTCTCTTCATGTGCAGGATTGCTTTGGCAATATAAGGTATTTTATGATTCCAGCCAAACGGTATGATTGTCTTTTTCTAGATCTGTGAAGAATGTCTCTGGCACTTTAATAGGAATTGTGTTAAATATGTATACTAATTTGGGTAAAATTGACATTTTGATTATATTAATTCTTCCAATCCAGGAACATGGAATGTCCTTCCACTTTCTTGTGTCATTTTCAATTTCTTTTTTTTAGCTTCTCATATTTTTCTTGTGAAGGTCTTTAACTTTTTGGCAAGATTTATTCCTAGGATTCTTATACTTTTTGTGACTATGGTAAATGAAATTACTTTTTTCAGTTCTATCTCAGTTGCCTGCTGTTCATATATAGAAATGCTATATATATATATCTGTATGTTGATTTTGTATCCTGCAACATCACTGTATTCATTTATTATTTCAAGGAATTTTTCATGGATACCATTGGGTCTTCTATGTATACAATCATGTCATTTGCAAATAGAGATACTTTCACCTCTTCTTTTTCTATTCGAATGCCTTTTTTCCAAAATTAAAATTCTATCAGTACTGGGACTGACAGATTGTGTAATGGTTATATCACTGGACTTCCACATGACCAACAATGGCTTGAGTCCTGGACCCAGTGGCTTTGAAAACACACCCGGCGCATGTTGTTTCAC
>NW_006160213.1:231653-242981 GCF_000334495.1 Tupaia belangeri chinensis
CCAAGAGCCGCGAGGATAATGGAGAAGAAGGGACTGCGGCATGGCCATCCTCCCGGGAGGTGATTTCTTGCTTTTTGTCTTTCTGTCTCTCTGTCTTTCTGGCGAGTTTTTAAGCCACCATGTCTCTTAAATAATTTAAGATAGAAAAATGAAACTGTAACCTTTTATATTTACCAAAATATTTATCATTTCCCATGCTCCTCCTTTCATCTAGTAGATCTTAATCCATCTTTATCTTTTCCCTTATGCCTAAAGAACTTTCTTTAAAATGTTAAAGAAGCTGTGCTAGATTTATTGAATATAATGTTCTTGAAAGATAGGTATTTTTTTTCTTTTTAATGATGTAAAATGTCATTTCAATATCTTCTGGACTCTTGTTTCTGATAAGAAAGCCATCTGTAATTCTACTATTAGTGTCTTGTTTATAATATGTTATTATTTTCTAACTGCTCTCTTTTCTTTATCTTGAACTTTCAGTATATTGACTAGAGTGTGCCTAAGTCTTATATTTTTCTTTTCACCCTATTTGAGTTATTAAAATTTTTGAATCTGATCATTATACATTTTATTCATACAACAAAAAGCCACACTGTACCTGATAAGTATGTACAACTATTATATGTCAATTAAAATTATAATTTAATAAAATCTTTTCATAAAACAAATTTCTCTGGTAATTTACCAAAATTCTGAAACTTCTAAATAGAGCCCATTTTTTGGAAAATTGAGACTCAAAACTCTTTCTTCCTAATTTGAAGCCTCCAGGTCTAGGATTTGAACCATGGTCTACTAGGTGGGAGTTCAGCAACGTAACCATGATGCCATCTGCTGGTCCCAACATCAACCATTTTTATCAGCAGAGTCAAGTTACTCAAAAATTAATACCCTACGTATTACTTTTTTTTATGTTGGTAGTTTTAGTGTATCAAAAATCAGCATTTTTGTGGGGTCAGCAGATGGAATATGGTTACATCATTGGACCCCCATGTAGTCAACTATGATTGAGTCCTGGACCTGGCAGCTTAAAACTCATTCTGGGCATGTGTAAGTGCATGCCCAAAATCCCAAGAGGAGAATGGAGGAAAAGAAATTGCAGGTGCCCACTCCCCAATCGCAGAAGTGATGTCTCACTTTCTGTCTGTGTGGCTTTCTGGTGAGTGCACATGCCCTATAACAAAAATCTCTCTTATAAAAAAAAAAAAATCAACATTTTTGTAAGGTTTTATTAGTATTGAAAGGTACTTTAATCAGAATTTTTCAGGAAGCAATGATTTTATTATATTAACCTTGGTTATCTCTGGGTGGGTAAGAGTCTAAGCATCTTTTGAGTTCTTTGCTATCTTACTTTATGCAATTTTTCTCCTGTTATTATGTATGTGTTTTGCTTTGGTATGCATTGTTATTTTTAATGAAAGTAATACATGTAAGTGACTTTTTTTAATGTCTCCTTCGGAATGCTTACTTCTTACCTTATTTTGGAAGATTTTGACCATTTTAACTTCAAATATTTTTTCTTGAGTCTTTTTCCCTTCTCCACTCCTGGGACATAAATCGTACAATGTCGGGCTGCTTGGCATTGTCTATAGTTCTCTCTATTTTATTTTTTAACTTTCCTCTACCTGTTTTCATGTTAGGTCATTTCTTTTTCTTTTTTTTTTTTTTTTTTTTTAGAGGTTTTATCTATAGGGCGCATGCGCTCGCCAGACAGAGAGAGACATAGAGACAGAAAGCGAGAAATCACCCCCCAGAGGGGATGGTCACGCCGCAATCCCTTCTCCTCCATTCTCCTCTTGGGATCTTGGGCACGCACGCACACGCGCCCGGCGTGAGTTTTAAGCCACCAGGTCTGGGACACGCACCGCGGTCAACTACGTGGGAGTCCAGCAACATAGTCATTACACTAACTGCTGGTTCCCCATGTTAGGTAATTTCTATTGAACTAATTACAAGTTTACTATTTTTTTCTTCCATCATCAGTATGTTGTTAAGCTATTTGTAAGTTTTTTTTTTTCCTTTTAATTAGGGTACTTTTTCAACTCAGATATCTTTTTTCCAACATTTTCACTTTCTCTGTTGATTTTTCCTAAGTTTTCTCCCAGAAGACCAATTTTCTTTTCATCATTTGAACATCTTTTCCTTTAAATTGTTTTTAAGTAAGGTTTTTTTTTTTTTTTGAATTTACTTATTTCTTTCATTAGAGAGAGATAGAGAGCAATACCCCCAATTGGGTCTTCACATCACAATCCATCCTCCGCCTCAGACCAAGATGATAGGTGCACACACATGCACACACACACGCACACACTCAATTTGCACAGGAAGTTCTTGGGATGCAAACCAAGACCATCCCATGTGACTTTAAATGACTGCTGTGTCATTGTGTCAGGACTTTTTTAAATATTTGAGCACATTTATAATAGCAGTTTTTATATCTTTATCTGCTTAATTTAATCTCTGAATCATCTCAAAGTTGACTTTTATTGATTGGTCTTTTGTCTTTTTCTAAGTATAGTTCACACTTTGCTATTTCTTGCCAGATATAGTGATTTTTTTTTAATTATTTTACTTAACATTGTTTATTTAGTTATTTAATTATGTGTTTATTTATTTATTTTCATTTGACCAGAGAGGGACAGAGTGAGAGAGTGAGAAGGAGAAAGAGAGGAAACATGAGAAAGCAAGCCACCAGGTCCAGTACTCAAACCACAGTCAGCCATGGAAGTCCAGCACCCTCAACCACCACGGCACCAGCTGGCCCCCAGATCTAGTGATTTTTATTTAAGAGCTATACAATATAAATAGTATAATCTGTTGTGTTCTTCTAAAAAAATTTGTTTTAATTTTGTTTTCTGTGTTTGCTGTTGTTATAGTAGACAATTATCTGGCCTGGGCTCAAAGAGCAAGCTCTATCTATCTTGCATTTCACAATAATAAATATCTCTGTTCAGTTTTTAGGACTTCCCAGTGCTGCCTTTTTTAGCTTGGTTCCCTGAGACTCCACCATGCAAATGCATAGTTGAACATGCAACCAAGTACATGGCTGAATATATACACAGATTGGAAGACAGGCCTCAAAATCACAATATTCTGGGGAATTCTCCCCTTAAATTTTAGGTGCTCTGCCAGTTTCAGGTTCTGTCCTCTAATGCCTCAAGCCACAAGGTGTAGCTGTCAGTTCCAAACTGTGTATAGTTTGGTCCTGCATTTGGTTAAAAGAGTGACGAACACAAACTTTAGTCATGTGCAGTCTTTCCAGACTAGTCTGATCTCCAACTCTAACCCTGTTTTAGATAGTCCCTCAAGGTTGTTCCCTGAACATACATAGTTTAGCTTTAAGTCAGAGATTTAGGTAATTTACACAATTGTAGTTTCACCGAGTCCATAGTTATCTCACAGGATTTCTCTCTAAAATTTTGCACTATTCTTTAAACCCTGAGCTGTTTGTTTTTTGGTCATCTCCAGCTGGTAAGCCTACAGTTTTCTGCTACAATAGACATAGTGATCTATTCTTAAAAACTAAATGAAGGGGCGAGCAGATGGCATAATGATTACATTGCTAGACTCCCATGTGGCTAACCAAAGTTTGAGTCCCAATACAGAAGTTTGGAACTCATGCCGGGTGCGTGTGTGTGCATGCTCCAAGTCCCAAGAGGAGAAGAAAAGAGAAGGGATTGCAGTGTGACCATTTCCTCTGGGGGTGATTTCTCATTTTCTGTCTCTCTGTCTCTATCTCTCTGCTGAGTACATATGTCCTATAGCAAAAATCTCTCTAAATAAATGAGAGTAAATAAATAAATAACTACAAACTCAGAATTTTTTGGTGGGAGGTAGAGGAAAATTTGCCATAGGGTGTGTGCACTTGCCAGGAGGGGAGAGAGAGAAAGTGAAAAATCACCCTTCAGTGAGGATGGCCAAACCACAAGCCCTTCTCCATCGGTCTCCTTGTGGGATCTTGAGTGTGCATGCACACATGCCCTGCATGATTTTCAAGCCACTGGACTCAAACTGGTCAGCCCTTGAGGGAGTTCAGCAGAGGAGTTCAGAGAGTTTGGTCTTGTGGGAATTCACTGCACCTTCTGCTGGCCCCAAACTCACAATTTTTACACTGTACATTACACTTTATCAAGAGTACAATCTCCTCCAGCTTCTTTCTAATTTGGGTGGTTTCCAATGCCTTTATGTTTTTTCATGTTTCAAACAGATTTTATAGTTGTTACCTGCCCAAGAGTCTGCATAAATAGGTCATGCTATTCGTAGCACTTTCATTTCTATTTTGACCTTGTTTTTTCTTTTCAAAAGAACTCTATTTTTTCTAATTACAACTACATAAACAAAACATGTTTGTTTTAGGAATTTTAGAAAATGCAAGCATAGAAGAAGAAGAAAATTAAAATTACTTGGAATCTAATAATCTCCAGGTAATCACTGATAGTATTTTCTGGTCTGTCATTTCTGCAATGGGATTCATAATTTTTACTGTAAAGATTCCTGAAAGTTAGGCAAAAGTCCTTTGCATTACATAAAAGAATGACTTTTAAGCCAGCAGGTGGCATAGAGGTTAAAGCATCTGTATCTCACAAGGTCAGCTGCACAGTCGAGAATCATACTGGTTGCATGTGCATGCATGCCCAAGATTTTGATCCTGAAAAGAGGAAGAAATAGAGGAGAAGGGACTGTGGTATGACCATTATCCATGGCGATGCTTTCTCATTTTTCTCTGTTTCTCTCTTTCTCTCCTGCAATAACACACACCCTCAGGCAAAATTTTACAAAAATGAATCATACTAAGAGGCCAACTATGGAACAGTGGTTATGCAATATTCTGTAAGGGTGGCCCACGTGGAAGTTCCCAGATCCAAATTCAGAGATTTGCCTGAACACTCCAGTTGTGTGTGCGCCCATGGTGTGGGACTGGTTGAGGGGTGCTGTCTCTGTCTCTCTCTCTCTGTGTCTCTCTCACTGAACAAAGAAAGAAACCTTTTTTTAAAAAAATCATACTACTAGTTCAAGGTCAGCAGCATAGGTATGGTATCTAGGGTGCTAGATTCCCTTCTGGATGGCCATAGTTTGAATTCCAGACCTGGCAGCGGCTTGGAAACCACACCAGGCACATGAGCATATGTGCATTCCTACAATCCTAAGCAGAAAATGAGAAGAAGGGAATTGCCGTGTGGCTATCCTCAATGGGGGGCTGATTTTTCACTTTCCTTTCCTAGCTCTGTTTCTCTCCAGCAAGTGCATGCATACTAATGCAAAAACTTAAAAACAAAACAAAACAAAAATCTAATATTCCTACACCTCAAATTTTTTAGTTCTAAATTTTCAGCATAACTTCAGTTCCCAGTACACAACCCAGCCTGGTTCTGGGTCTTATCTCTTCTACTTTCAAAAATCTCTTTCAGCTTTCAGCTTCTCCTCTCACTAAATAAACACTTTCCTCTACTTCATCTTTATTACTGTTCCCACGGCCCACCCCAACAGCATTCATGTTAATAGTAAGTCATGTTAATAGATAATTAGATGAAACAGTATGTGACAAAATGACCTAATATTACAAGAAGAAAAAAAATTTGCCATATGTCTTTCTAGCATGCAAATAATTAAGCACAACAAAGAAAGGACAATAATATTTGGCATACTATCCTGGACAAATTTATTTTTTCTTAAAACATTGATAGCATTCTGTGATTGTTGCTTTCTGTTACATAGACTTTTGTGACACTATCTAACTGCATTATCTCACTTGTTTAAAGAAAGAGTCATTGGACTACCAGATGGCATGATAGTTGTGTCACTGGACTCCCACATTAGTAGACCACCATTAGAATCCCAGATCTGGAAGCTAAAAATTCAGGTTTGTGTGCATGCTTAGAGGAGAAAAAAGGAGAAAGGGTTGTGGCATGGTCATCCTCCCTGGGGGTTGATTTATCCCTGTCTGTCTCTCTCCGATGAGCTCCTGCACCCTACAGGAAAAAAAATAAATAAAAATAAAAATAAAAAATAAATAAAAACAAAAAAAAACAAAAACAAAAACAAAAAACCTCTCTTAAAAAAGGAAGTCATTAATTCCGGTGGGAATAATATAAATAAAAGAATATTTTACAGATGTCTAATGCTAACAATTAGTTTAAATAGAAATTTTAAAATAGAAACTTTAAAATTAAAACTATAGGAGCCAGCAGATGGCGATTAAGGCACTGGACTCCCCCACAGTTTGAGTCCCAGACCTGATGACTTGCTTTCTCACTTTCTCAATCCTCACTCAAGTTCTTGAGAAAGATGTTTAGTTGTTGGGCTTCCTATTGACAAAGAAGGAAATAAAGATTAAGACTACAAAGGACAACTCTTTAATCCGTAAAATTAAAGATAACCAGTTAGCAAAACTTAAATTGTTGTACAATATGTAAGCAATACTAATATCCAAATATGAATTATACACTACATTCCAAATATAGGCCATATTTTCCAATATCTAACATCTATGTATTTTCAGTGCAGGTATAAAAAATTCATCATTTCAAAAATACGTTCTATCCATTACATGCTGAATATTAAAGTAGGATCCTCAGAAGGTAGAAAGTTAAATAAAAGCAAACCCTTATTTCTAAGAACTTTAGAGAAATACAAGATATACCAACAAAACTCTGAGAAGAGATTTCAGACTGCATTTAAATTGAGTTTCGTGGATTTTATTTGTGCATTCCAAAGTTATTTTTTGAGTTCTTACTATTCTATAGAGTCTCTCACAGAATATCTGTTAGATAAATTAAGTTGAATTTTATGATCGTTTTTAGTTGAGAAATGTAGACATCTCTATAAAACAATTTACATTCTAGAAAGACAAGGAATACCCAAAAGCCCTGTCCATTTCCACACACCGACTAATGTTGATTTCTTAGGAAAAGAGAAGATGAAAACTAAGAGAGAGAGAGACAGAGAAATGGAAAGAGAGTGCATGAGAAAGGGAGGGAAGGAAAAAGAAGTAAAGGAATTATCAAAACAGCTAAGTTATTCTGAAAATTTACACAAAGAACGAGATCCTATATGAGCCAAATGAAGTCTTGATTATATCATTAAAAGAAGCTGAGAGTAAGAACTGAAGAAACAGAAGGTTCGGAGAGACTCTGAGTAAAGCAGAAGGGAGAGAAGATTATCTCAATCCTTACCCAAGTTCTTGAGAAAGATGTTTATTTGTTGGGATTGATATTGACAAAAAAGGAAAGTAGCACCATCTACCAACCTTTTCCTTGGTACTCAGGAAAGTATTTTGTGCTTTGGCAACAAAATGACATCATGACTTTTGCGGGGTAATGGTAAGAACATTGCCAGGTCCTCTCCTTCACTTCACAGGGGAAGCGGAGTTGTTCAGTCAAGCTTATAGAATAACCTAAAACAACAGAATACTCCAGAGTAAGTCTGCCTGGTTAGCATGGCAGTCCTTTTATGATATTTCTCTCTTGTTTCTTTCTCCACAAACAAGAACCCATGCTTCACTAATTCATTTCCTCTTAAAGCAGCACTTACCTCTCACTCCCCAAGTGCCACTGTATTTATTAGCACACTACAGAGGAATATCAAGAACTAGCAAATTTTTCAGTCATTCAGCATCCATATCTTAAAAAGAACCATTTATTTTTGCTTTTGTAAAATATGAGGAGTACATAAATATACTGACGCTTGCTCTTTTCTTGTCAACTAAGTATAATTATATAATTAGTGTGAGTAATTATAAGTCTCTGTTTTAATACTCCCCTAAGCAGCTATACCACTATAAGTAAACTCCGTGGGGGCAAAGATTTTTATCTGTTTTGTTCATTGCTATAGCCATATAATATAACATTGTGTTTGTGATAGGCTAGATTCCCAATAATAATTTTAAAGAATTATCCATTCGTTTATTTTTATGTGTTATTATCTTTTATTGTTTTTTCAATTTGACCAGAGAGAGACAGAGAGAGAGAGAGAAAGGGAAAGTGAGAAAGCAAGGCATCAGATCCAGAACCATGGTCGGCCATGTGAGAGTCCAGTGCCTAAACCATCATGCCACCTGCCAGCCCCAGGTTCTCAATAATTTTTAATGAAGCAATACAGGTGAATAAGCTTAAGATAGACTGTAAATGGTTCCATCAATTTTCAGAATAAGGACAGTTTATTTTTAGCATTTGGGGAGAGTAGAAGTGAGCATTTCAGACTTAGGGAAACAGTGATATTTAAAATAAGTCATGAAGAATAAAGAAGATGTGAGTCATTAAGAGATGAAAAAGAAAGACAATATTGGAGGATGTCAGAAAGGTAATCTAAGTCCCTGGAGCTAGAGTACCTTGCATGTACTAAGAAGAAGAGGGGATGAAATGAAAGGGTATGTGAAAGAGAAGGGGAAAATCGCATTGGAAAGGCAGGTATGATTAAAGTCAACATAAGGAAATATGGAGCTCTGAATTGAAAGCCAAGAGGTATGGACCTTATTCTCTGAGTGTGGAGAATCTACTCTTTGCTTTTGCATATGAAAGTGAAATTCATGTCCAAGTCTCAGAAAAATTAATCTTGCTACAGTCCAGAGTGAAGACAAAAGAACTGGAGACAGAAAGGACAATAGACAATAATGGATGATCCAGAAACAACACCCAATAGGAAGGGATGGGTCCATCTACCTGAATCATCTTATATTAAGGAATATAAGTTTATATAACTCATTTGCTCAAAAGCAAAAGTGCTGTAAAACCAAAACTTATGGTTTTCTTAGATCATATGTTACATACACACTTTTTTTCTTATTCCTAAAGCCCTTTAAACACCAAGTACAGGAAAGTAAAACCAAAGAGTATAATTATCTTTTAGTGCAGAAGATAGCAACACAAAGAAAGAGGGAAGTCTGAATGGCAATAGACCTCACTAATATGAGAAAGGTGTGTTTGGCAGAAAGAGCAAAAGAAGCAAGTAGGAGGTGAGAAATCACAATGTGGTGTAAAACCGACAAGTGCGTTCTGCAAGAAATAGTCCACACTGAGCAATACCAATCAATAGAAGGCATATATTATAGCAAGAGAGAGTTCAAGGAACAGATGAAATTCAGATACAGGAATTTGTAACAAAGACAGTGCAAACCTAATAACTGATTATCTAAATCCCAACAAATAGGAGGATTAGCTTCTTATCTTCTTACAATTCCCAGGGAAAAAAAGGTTCCAAACATTTAGGGAACAAGAAAAGAAGTTAAATACTAATATAACTACATCTTCAGAGAAAACTATGCCAAAATCCAAGTGAGATGGGATTAGAAGGCAAAACTAAATGCATGCTTTTTAGGCATATGACTTATCAGTAATATCTGACTGAAAAAATAAATAATTCCGAGAATTATTTTATCTCAAATTCACTTTCTTGTTTAGAATGCAACTATATTACTATTTTCTAGGGATGCCTTTTTCCTCCCCCCTCTCTCCCCTCTTTTTTTTTTTTTTTTTTTTTTTGGAGAGGTTTTTGCTATGGGGCGCATATGCTTGCCAGAAAGACAAAGAGACAGAGAGAGACAAAGAGACAGAAAGCGAGAAATCACCCCCCAGAGGGGATGGTCTCGCCACAATCCCTTCTCCTCCATTCTCCTTTTGGGATCATGGGCACCCACGCACATGTGCCTAGCGTGAGTTTAAGTCACTGGGTCCAGGATTCAAACTGCAGTCGACTACATGGGAGTCCAGTGACATAGCCATTACGCAAAAAGGCATAAAAGAGAGAGAGCACACACTTTAGAAAGTCAATCCATTCGAAACAGTTGGGTCCTCATGACCTATCCACTTCCTGTTAGGCCCCACCACTCTACACTGTTACATTGAGGATTAAGTTTCAACATGAGTTTTAGAGAAGACAAAAACATTCAAACCACAGCAGCCATATACTAAAGGGAAGGGAGAACAATTCCTATTTTCCTGTTGTGAACCAGCTGCTATAGTTGAAAATGAGTAAGGAAAATTGCTATTGCTTGGCTATGAATAGAGAGAACATGAGTTAATTAAACCAACCACAAAGAAGTGAACACAGGTGTTTACCAGAAGACTGAACAGAACTCATTGGAGGCCATACAGAACCAGAGGCCAAAAGAAAGGCATTGTTAAGATGTAAGAACTAGAGAAAGGAGGATACCCAAAAGATTAAATACTTGCCAAAAAAAAAAAAAAAAAAGTTCACCAAAAAGTAACTGCAGTTTAAGCAAGTAAATGACTTGAAAAGATGAACTGATTTTTTTTACACACATTTACATATCTCCATTTCTGAGAAAAATGAATACACACCATTCAACTGCCACATCAAACCACTCACTAACCAAAGACCATATTGTGTCACCCTGTAGCCTAATGGTTAATATTTTCAGATCCCATGTGGATGACTGTGGTTGAAATCCCAGTGCCAGCAGCTTGAAAACACACCAGGTGTATGTGCATGCCCCAAACTCCAAAAGGATGGAGAGATGGAGGAGAAGAAATTGTGATATGACCAAGCTCCTTTAAAGTATGCCGTCTCTCCTCCCACCCCCATCTCTTTCTGAATAGTGCATACAACCTCTAGCAAAGAGAGAGATTATATCCAGAACCATGCTTTAGTAAATAATTTCAAATGTCTACATGAAATTAAGAGGTTCAGGCAAAGCAAATAGAAGTCTAAATCACCAAAGGCAGCTCCCCAGGTCCTTCCTTCCCATCTAGAACATGCACCACCTGCTCAACATAGGTTAGATTCAGTGAGATCTCACACGGCCAAAGAGTGTTTATACTACTGAATGTGACCATTTCACACTCCAGAGTGTTGGAATGCCTTTGTGACATTCTCCAAGAAGCCACACCTTAGACTATGGGTACTGCTTACTATTGTATAATTCTTAGTGAAGAATATCCTGCTAAGGGCATTTCAGAGATAAAATTACATCAAGACACTTATCCATAGGTCTGAATAATGAATCACCTGCTTCTTTTCTTCTCCCCAAAGGTCTCCCTATACCCCAGTTCAGGACCGAATACATATATATTCCCTTTCATACAGTAAATGAAATTGTTATAGAAAAGTGAAAGGAAATTATTCCTACACCTATGATTTTTTTCTTTTTTAATTTTATTTATATATATATATATCATTATTATTCATACATTAAATCATTATACATCATTTAGATTGTAAAGAGACTTTACCCAGCATGATATACACCTCAGTTCAGCCCAGTTGAGACCACCATACACATCCTCGTCAACAGATAATAAAACCTTATCTGTGTCCCACAAGTGTCTTACCTCTCCATTTCCCCCCCGTATTTCCTATGCTCTTCCACCTCACACACTC
>NW_006160213.1:243040-243348 GCF_000334495.1 Tupaia belangeri chinensis
GTAGAGTGCAGACAGTCAGTATATGTTAAGTGGAGACAGCAATGTCTCTCTTTCATAGCCTGACTTGCTTCACTCAGTAACAAATCTTCCGTATTCATTCACTGTCTATCAAATTCCAGGGCCTTGTTGTTTTTTATGGCTGAATAGTATTCCATGGAGTATATGTACACCTATGATTTTTATTCCAACTTAAAGTGATTTGGCTAGTTTAGTCTTGACAATGATTTGTCATCTTCTAGTTTAGATACTCTATTGGCATTATTTCATGAGATAGCAGACTCCCTGAACTTTTTTCCTTAAAAATCCTG
>NW_006160213.1:243454-255610 GCF_000334495.1 Tupaia belangeri chinensis
GGTGGCTTAAAACTCACGCCGGGCGCGTGTGCGTGCATGCCCAAGATCCCGAGAGGAGAATGGAGGAGAAGGGATTGTGGCATGACTATCCCCCCTGGGGGATGATTTCTAGCTTTCTGTCTCTATGTCTCTCTCTGTCTGTCTGGCGAGCGCACATGCCCTATAGTGAAAAACCTCTCCAAAAAAAAAAATCTTAATAAGATCCTCACAGGGACCAGCAGATGGCATAATGGTTATATCACTGGACTTCCACATAGTTGACTGCAGTTCAAGCCTCAGACCCAGCAGCTTGAAACACATATCAGGCACGTGTGTGTGCGTGCCCAAAATCCCAAGAGGAGAATGGAGAAGAAGGGATTGTGGGGTGGTCATCCCCCTTAGGGGGTGATTTCTCACTTTCTGTCTCTCTGTCTCTCCAGCAAGCACATGCACCCTATAGCAAAAATCTCTCTAAAAAATAAATGAATAGATAAATAAATAATTAGGTCCTCACATATAGGGAAAAGATTTAAACTGATCTAAAAAAAGAAAGAGCATATTTAAACAGGTAAAATTCAGTCACTATTTTTTCAAGTTAAAACCATTGTCCAAAAAAAACATTGTAAAATATGTTATATTAAAGATAGAAAAGTTACTCAAAATGTGCTATGAAAAAAATTATTTTTAGGTTTTGCCATAGGGTGTGTACAGTCTCTGGAGAGAGACAGTGAGAGGGAAATTAAGAAATCACCATGTTACAAACCCTTCTCCGTTCTTCTGGGATTTTGGGCAGACACACACATGCACCCAGCCTAATTTTCAAGCCGCCAGGTCCAGACTCAAACCATAATTGGACATAGTGGAGTCCAAGGCCTTAACTACTATGCCATCTGCTGGCCCTTCTATGAAAATATTTCAATGCAACACAGAAAGTGGATAGCTCTTACTGTCTACTTATGGGGGAATGCATTCACTATAAGAGTCTGTGACAATTCTGAAAGATATATCAGTTTAGGGTTGCTAAATCACATAAGGCACAGTCATAAAGAGGAAAATTGGCATATGATTCAAAAAATAAACATGGGGGCCAGCAGGTAGCATGGTGATTAAGAAACTGGATACTCTCACATGGGCAACATGGTTCAAGTCCTGGACCTGATGGCTTGCTTTCTCACTTCCCCTCTCTCTCTCTCTGTATCTCTTTCTGGTCATCTTACAATAAATGAATGAATAAATAAAATTAAATAAATAATTATATTTTAAAAACAAAAGAAAGAATTACTAAAATTACATTTTGAAGTAATCTTAGACAAGGCAATTGAGGAGGGAGCATCTGGAGGAGGGCTTGTCCTGGAGTGCACTCCCCACTTGGCTTGTTTGGTTTTCACAAGCCAAAGATGTGCTAACGTATAGTATTTGCAGAGTACAGTCCTCCAGTTCTCGATTCACTGACAGAAAACACTACAGAAAGGACTTCCAGAGCTGTTTGGGGTTGCTGTTTTGGGGAACATCCCAACACCTGTGTCCTGCTTGTGAAAAGATGAAAGAAGCTGTTAGCAGGATCAGAATAAAAAAATAAATAAATAAATAAAATAAAATAAAATAAAAACTAGAATCACGTGGTAAATGCAAGGGCAGGACCCGACCCACTCTAAAGACTACACGGAAACCAAAGAAAGTGGAAACTCTGGAAACAGGAGAAAAAGCAACCAGATCAGTAAACTGCAGAAGGCATTTAAATGTCACAAATCTGATGCTCACGGTACCACCTCAAGTGCCTCTCCTGCTCAGTCTCCTCGTTACAGTCACCAGTCAGATAGACGGTGACTCAGAAACAGAGATGGCTTCTGGCTCCAACAAAACGTGAGTGTTTACCTGCTTAGACCTTATATATTGGAAAGGACAGAAAATATGTTGTGGGATGATCTATAAAGGTTGCTATGGGGAGATCCTCATTGACATGCTTCTACTCAAGGCTTGCTGCAGCTTTAAGAAAGCCGCTACAGGGAAGGCCGAGGAGCAGGGCCCAGAGCATCTGCCCATTTCCACTCAGAAGTGGTGACTGAGGTCTATGCAGAAGGGAACAACAAATAATTTAAATTTGGAAAAGACCAAAAAGCAAGAAACTGACCCTTCTATTTTATAAAGAATTATTTTATTTGGGACCAGCAGTTAGCATAATGGCTATGTCGCTGGATTCCCATGTAGTCGACTGCGGTTCGAGTCCCGAACCCAGTGGCTTAAACTCACACTGGGTGTGTGTGCGTGCGTGCCCAAGATCCCGAGAGAGAATGGAGGAGAAGGGATTGCGGCGTTGCCCCCCCCCCCCGGGGGTGATTTCTCACTTTCTGTCTCTCTGTCTTTATCTATCTGACGAGTGCACACATACAATAGCAAAAACCTCTAAAAAAAAAAAAAAAAAGAATTATTTTATTTAACATTATTTATGTATGTATTTATTTTAATTTGACCAGAAAGGGACAAAATGAGAGATGGGGGAGATGAGAAAGCAAGCCGCCAGGTCCAGGACTGGAACACAGTCAACCATGTGGGAGTCCAGCGCCCTTAACCACTACACTACCTGGCAGCCCCAACCCTCCTATGTTTAACTTGGATATGTGCTATTCTGCTAAAAGACAATCTCTAGAATAGTTCTGAATGGATTCTTTCCTTCCCTAGTCCCAAAAACTCTCAAAGCCAGTGTCTAGCTTACTAAAAGAAAAAAGAGGTGTACATAATATTTAAGATGTGAGTATTTCATAGGAAAGCTGAACGCTGCTGTAAAGTGCTCTTTAAGTCTTTTTTTTTTTTTAATCCCCTTCTAATGAGTGAAACTAGAGGAATTTCAGGGGACAGATATGGTATTTGTTGTATGATACACCATACATGGTTTTAATTGTATATTGAGAAGCTGTGTTTGGATCACTTTTTAAGATGGCTGGCTACCCTTGTTTTTCCTCATAATAGCACATTTATCATAACTCCGTTACATGGACTTGCCCCTAGAGGCAGTTGTTAATAATTTTGGAATATTAAGCTCTTGTCAAGGTTCTGATGATTTAAACCTGTACTACTGATTATTAAGCAGGACAGACTGAGCTTTCTGGTACAAATACCTGAAAGGAGAAAGTAATGTCCAAACATACAGAGAGGTAACTTGGCTGTATATTTTGTATCCTGTGTCACCTCCCTTCATATTAATATTTGATAAGAGAGATGAATGTATGTGAAACTACTAAAGCAAATCAGAGCTCCTCTTGGGGAAATGGCAAGACAGGAGAGGCAAGATGCTGTAGAATAGCATCACCAGAGCATTACCAGTCGGTGGGAGCATGCTCTCGTAAGCATGTCCAACTTCCTGGAAATCAAGGGTGCGAGCCTTCAGGATGGCACAAAACAAAGGTTAGTGCTTTTGAGCACACATTTCCTAGAAGGATGGCCGAGTGTGTAAATCATAGGCTTCTTCATGTTCATGAGTTGTTTGGTGACGACACTGAGAATCTGCACAATACAGTTTTAGCTCTGGATTACCTTGGCTGATTTTTGTGAAGGTTTTATCTGTGTAAAGTGTTTGTCTTAACCTATTAGGGTTTCTGGGAGGTTTTTTGTTTGTTTGTTTGTTTGTTTTCCCTCCCCTCTATTTAAGGTTGAAATTTACTGAAAGGAAAGAGGTATATGAATACTAAGTTGGTTGGTTTTGGTTTGATGTCTTTTAGTTAGGTTTTCTGTACATGAAGATATTCTGAAAACTGAGTTCTCAACAGCCTCTCACTTGAACCCAAACCAAAGTACTCCCATGGCCTCTTTTCTGTACATTCAGGAAAAAATATCCCCAGTTCAGACGTTTCATCATAAAAAGGAAAGAATGTTTTGTTTGCATTACAATAACAGAACTCAGTGCTTATTTTTAAAACTAGATTTAGAAAATCAGATGGTATAACAATGAGTGAGCCACTTTTTATGGGCACCCTATGGTTTTATAGTTCTTAATCTAAATTTAACGTTTTATATTCCTCTGGGAAAGAAACTTACATGCCACGAACAACCATCTGCACAGACTCTTCAGTGAGCTGGGTGGGCCCTCCCAAGGCCATTAAGGTATATCACAAGAATCCAGTCATTCGCATGCTCCTGAGTTATTTCGAATTTTTTTTTCCTTTTTGTATATTTTGGCTGCAGCATTGGTATGGGATGTACTGTATACAGTAATGATTCTTTGTATTAGTATATTAGAAATCTACATATCTGTACTTTTTATACTATTGGATAGTTATAATCAAAACTTTTACTAGGGTATTGAATAAATTTAGCCTTAATAGAAAATAAAAACAAAATTTGAAGTAGTCAAAATTCTCTTTTAAAAATTTACTGAAAGTATTGCACTTTTTTCTGCAATATTTATAATAGATACTAATTCTTGATTTGAAAGAATCTCTTTCCTTTTTTAGTATTCCTTAAATAATTCTACATTGTCACATGGTATATAACTTAAGTACTTCCTATTTGATTATTTCCTATTAAAAAAAATTTTAGGACTGTGTAGCTTTTTTAAAAGTATTTATTTAATTTTATTTGACCAGAGAGGGAGGGAAAATGAGAAAGCAAGCCACCATGACCAAGACTCGAACAGTGGGAGTCTAGCACCTTAACTATCACACTACCTGCCAGACCTTGTATAGTTTTTTAAATATCTTCACTATTTTGTTTATTCAAGCGACTAATGGTTAATAAATAAAATAGTCATTTTGAACCATATTTGAAATATATGTGTATTTAGTCTGGATACTTGTACTCAAATGAAATAATATGATACAAGAATTTTCTTCAAAATAATCTGAGATAATAGTATAAATCCAACAAGATTTCAAAAGTATTAATAATTATTAAGGAGGTCTATGAATGCCTAGGGTTCATGATATTCCTCTATCTAAAACATTTCTCCTTGAAAATTTTCTTTCAAAATCTTTAAAAATTAAAAACGGGTTACAGTTGGCGCCGGTAGATGGCATAGAAATCATGTCACTGGACTCCCACATGGTTGACTGTGGTTCAGCTCCCAAATATGGTGGCTTCAAAATTACACTGGGCACATGTGTGTGTGCATGCCCAAGATCCCAGGAGAAGAATGAAGGAGAAGGAATTGAAGTGTGGCCATCCCCACTAAGGGGTGATTTCTCACTTTCCCTCCCACTGTCTCTGTTTCTCTCTCTCTCCAATGAGTGTATATGCCCTAAGGCAAAAATCCTCTTTTAAAAAAAAAAGAAAAGAAAATGGACAGCTATCTTAGAATCCTAAGACCTTTGGGGCTGGCAGGTGGCAAAGTGGTTAAGATGGCTAGGTGCTAGATTCCCACATGGCCAACCATAGTTCAAATCCTGGACCTGGTGGCTTCCTTTCTCTCTCTCTCTCTCTCTCTTTTTCTCTGTCCCTTTCTGGTCAAATTCAAATAAATAAATAAAGTTAAATAAAGTAATTTTTAAAAATAAAGAATTTTAAGACCTTCGGTCCAGTCACTATGAGAAATAGCTTCATTATTTATTTGCCAAGAATTGTTTTTCTCAATCCTTAACATAATAACTAAAAAATATTTGGTGAGCTGTTAATCTTGTTGTTTGTGATGATTTGGCTTCTTGTCCCACCCTACTGAGCCTCTCAATGCTGTTTACAAAAACTAATTCCCCGAACGCCTCAGGAGAGAGCTTCAGATATTCCAATTCTGCTGTTACTATTTTAGAAGATGAAAAGAGACTTAAAATTTTGTTCAAGGTCACAAAGCAATTTGCTGTAAAAATCAGCTCAGAAAACCAAAACTTCATGGTCCCAGAAATGAATTCTAATCATTGGAGGTTGCCTTGATTGAGATTAAACTGGAACTGTTGCTTTGATTGAGACAGAATTAGATTACAGACAGGCCCATACTTCTCCTTGCTAGGGTTCTCTGAGATCTCTGGTAGTTATGCACTAATTCAAATGAATCACCTCCAAATTTAAATCAGAAATGTGCTTTGCAATGACTACAGGCTTTATAGATCCATGCAGAAACTTTCTGGCAGTGTTCTCCATCAGTCATAGCTTTATGACTCATATCAGTCATTGTGAGTAATGCTTTTGATGTCACCACATAGACCCTGGCTGAATAATCAATGTTATGTACTCTGGTGAGGCAAGTTGCCGTAGTTAATGAGATTGATGTTGTCATATCCATGAAAACAGTGAAGTTCTTACAATTATTTTTATAGCTGATAGGGAGAGTATTTCCTGTTCTGATAGCTAAAATCATCCTCTAATGAATAAACAACCAAACTTTGAGTCTGTGCATTAAGCTTTGACTGAAATATATACTTCAGGACTGAGTCCAAGGTCATTTCATTAAAATAGATTTCTCAGGAGGAAAGAAATGTCAGTTCACTGCCATCAAGAAAATATTGTGATATGAATTGTTGTTTGTATTTCCCCATGTGTCTTTAATTAATCAATTATAGTACAGAATATCTCTATGTAAAGTTCATACATCATACTAGGTTCATAAACATTTTGAAATTATTTCTATCTGGCCCAAAAGTAAAATTCAATGGTAGTTATTATTTCCATTTAATGAGGTGCTAGTTTTTATTACCATGTAACAAAATATCATAAACTTAGAGGCTTATACTTGTTAGCCCAGAGTTCTGTAGAGCAGAAGTCCAACTCAATGTGGCTAGGTTCTCTGCTCAGAATATCACAAAGTAAAAACCAAAGTTTCAGCCAGGCTGAGTTTTGTTTGGGGAATGTGGGAAAATCCGACATCATGGTCATTAATGGAATACAAAGAGCTCACCTCCTTGTGGCCATAGGTAACAGCCCTGTTTGCCTGCTTGCACCTACGCAGGCCAATCTAAGCTCCCAGAGACTGCCCGCATCCTCTGCCAGGTCGTCCTCTCTAACGTCGTCAACAGCAGCAGGTTAAATCCTTTCCATGTCTCAAATCTCTGACTTCATTTTCTGTGAACAGCCAGAGAAAACTCCGCTCTTAAATGCTCAAATAAGTAAATCTGGACCACGTGAGTAATCCTCCTATTTTAGGGTTGACTGATTTGGAACTTTAATAGCATCTGCAAAACCTCTTGCAAGCAGTACCTAAATTATTGTCTAATTGAATAACTGGAAAAGGTATGTGTATACCAAGCACTGGACCCTTAAGATGTCTTCTTACATATCATAAATGGTATTATATAAAGTGAAATTTTTAAGATTTCCTCTACATCTCTGTATTTATACCAAATCATTCATTTGACAATTTTCTATATACCTTGTTAATACATATTCTCCTTACAAGTATCAGGGGTTGGGGATTTGTTTGGTCTTAATTATTCTGGTTGTTTTAAAGTTGTTTATCATTTTTAGTTGGTGATATGTATTAGATTGTTGCATAGGAAAATATAGAAAAACACGACATGACTTTTCTGACAATCCTATACACACACACACATACACACACACATATATATAAGTATGCATATGAATATATATATATTTATTTATAAAAGAATTACTTATTTAATTTTATTTATTCATTCATTTATTTTAACTTACCAGAAAGAGACACATAGAGACAGAGGAAAAGTAAGAAAGCAAGCCACCAAGTCCAGATCTGAACCATGGTTGGCCATGTGGGAGTGTCCAGTACCTTAACCACCATGCCACCTGCTGGCCCTCTATTATATACATATCTTTTTGTCTTTGTAATACAGACCTAAATGTATTAATGCATTGAATAAACAACCAAACTTTGAGTCTGTGCATTAAGCTTTGATTGAAATATATACTTCAGGACTGAGTCCAAGGTCATTTCATTAAAATAGATTTCTCGGGAGGAAAGAAATGTCAGTTCACTGCCATCAAGAAAATATTGTGATATAAATTGTTGTTTGTATTTCCCCATGTGTCTTTAATTAATCAATTATAGTACGGAATATCTCTATGTAAAGTTCATACATCATACTAGGTTCATAAACATTTTGAAATTATTTCTATGTGGCCCAAAAGTAAAATTCAATGGTAGTTATTATTTCCCAATTTATCCCAATACAACCAAGCTAAAGCATATGTACTTACTAGATAGCCCAACCACCTTCTAACCGTTTTTTGGATTCTCAGTATAATTAAGACAAATAATGGTCTGCATAGATTTGGAACAGAAAAAAAGCTAATCTGACTTCTGCAAATAGGGCCTACAACTTTGCTAGTCCATTGAGTACTATCTATAGGTAAAGGCCATAATGATGGTCCTCCAGATTTCTATCATATTAGCACTATATTTGTAGTAAGAAGTTTATTCTTGAAATTAAGTAAATCTGATTGTGCTATCAGACAAAGTACATTCTTACTTATCCTAGGAATATCTTTTTTTTTCTGGATATTATAAGATAAGCTACAGGTCTGTTATGATCAAAGATCCTTTGTCTTATCAAAGTGACTCAAAGAGAAATCATATTTTAGAACCATGACTTTTATTACATTGATATTGGCTAATGGCAGACATAGTCTTATATGTAATAATACCCCAGATGAAATATTCTATTGTCATAAAAATCATTGCTTTTGAGGCCAGCAGGTGGTGTGGTGGTTAAGGTGGCTAGACTCTCACATGGCTGACCATGGTTTGAGTCCCAGACCTGGTGTCTTACTTTCTCAATTTCTTTCTCTCTCTCTCTCTGTCTCTGTCTCTCCCTGGTCAACTTCAATAAAATAAAAGTAAAATAATGACAATGAATAAAATAAAATAAGGCTTATAAAAAATCATTGTTCTTAAGTAATGTAATTTCTAAAAAGCAAATTTTTTAAAGAATTTATTTGTTTAGGGACAAGCAGTTGGTGTAATGGCTACGTCGCTGGCCTCCCATGTAGTTGACCGTGGTTCGAGTCTCAGACCCAGTGGCTTAAACTCACGCCAGGCGCGTGTGTGTGCATGCCCAAGATCCCAAGAGGAAAATGGAGGAGAAGGGATTGCGGCGTGACCATCCCCCCTGGGGGGTGATTTCTCACTTTCTGTCTCTATGTCTCTGTCTGTCTTTCTGGCGGCACACGTGCTCTATAGCAAAACCCTCTCAAAAAAAAAAAATAATAATTTATTTGTTTAATTTTATTTAGTTATTTATTATTACTTAATTTGACCAGAGACAAGGAGAAAGGGAAAGTGAGAAAGCCAGGATCAAGGTCCAGGACTCAAACCATGGTGGATCATGTGTGAGTTCACCTTAACCACCATGCCACCTTCCAGCCCCTAGAAAACAAAATTTTAACAGATCCAAAAGAACTAAATCTTGTATATGAAGCAAACAAATCATTCCATTCTTTTTATTTAAATGTTATATTTCATACCAGGCTGATTTTTTTTTAAGAGAGATTTTTGTTATAGAGCACATGTGCTCACCAGAAAGACAGAGACGGAAAGCAAGAAATCACACCCCAGAGGGGATGGCCATGCTGCAATCCCTTCTTGGCCATTCTCCTCTAGGGATCTTAGGCACGCACACACACGTGCCCGGCATGAGTTTAAGCCACCGGGTCCGGGACTCGAACCGCAGTCAATTACATGGAAGTCCAGCGACATAGCCATTACGTCAACTGCTGGTCCCCCCCAATATTTTTTTTTTTGGAAGAGGTTTTTGTTTTGCTATAGGGCGCGTGCACTCACCAGATAGACAGAGAGAGACAGAGAGACAGAAAGCGAGAAATCACCCCCTCTGGGGGCGGGGGAAGATGGCCACGCCGCAATCCCTTCTCCTCCATTCTCGTCTCGGGATCCTGGGCACGCACGCACATGCGCCTGGCGTGAATTTTAAGTCACCAGGTCTGGGACGCGAACCGTGGTCAACTACATGGGAGTCCAGCGACATAGCCATTACGCTAACTGCTGGTCCCAAGGTCCCCAAAATTTTTAAAACATGGTGTGCCAGATTATTCTCAAGCTCTTCATTACCTTCTTTCCATATTTAGAACCAATTTCTTACTGTATTCATCAGGGTTTGATTTTAAAAACAGGAGTCACTCTATAAATTTGTTCTGAAGGATTTAATTTATGAATTAGAGGTTTACACAACCATTCCAAGAACTGGAGTGCTACCCTTGAAGGCTGGAGGCTGACCTCAAAGTATGGAACACTGCTATTATGAAACTTTTGTTATTACTATGAAAATAATGCTTTTGATTTTTAAATATTGCTCTGGTATCCCAAAACTTTGCTAACTAAATATGTGTTAATTAGTTCTAGTAGTTATTTTAGGGATTTTCATATGATTATACTAAACACAATTTTCTTTCTCTCCAACATGCGTACCTTTAGTACCCTAACGCCCACAAATGTTTTTAGTTTATGAGTCAGCCAACTTTTCTATAAATGGTCAGGAAGTAAATATTTTAGGTTTTACTGGTTTCATACAGTCTCTGTCACAATTCTGCTGTTTTACTGCAAAAGCAACTATGTCAACAAAAGGCTTTAACTGAGCTATAAAGAAAACAGTTACATAAACAGTAGAAGACCAGATTGGATCCATTTGATCCCTAATTAATTGTACTGACCAAAAGTTTTTTTAAGAAGTATTTATTTAACTTTATATTATTATTATTATTTTAATTTACTACAGAGCATGTGCACTCACCAGAGGAAGACAGAAGGAGAGAGAGAAAGTGAAAAAGCAAGCCATCAGGTCTGAGACTTGAACTGTGATCAGCCATGTGGAAGTCCAGCGCCCTAACCACCACACCACCCACTGACCCATGACTAAAACATCTTTAAACATTAAAAAGCAAAATGTAAAAGCAGACGTCCTCATTTCTGATCTTAGAAGAAATTAATGTAGTCTTTCACCAGTTTATATATTTTTAGAGGTAGATTTTTAGTAGATTCCTGATTGGGCTGAGGAAGTTCCCTTGTTTTTCAAGTCTGCTAAGAGTTTTTATATTAATAAGTATTCGATTTTGACAAACTCTTTCTGTGGCTAATAAAATCATAATACGGATTTTTTTGCCTTATTCCATTAATATGTTATATATTGATTTTTAGATTTTAAAACAGTCTTTTACTCAGGGCCGACAGTTGGTTTGGAAGTTAAGATGCTGGATCCCCCATGACTGGCTGCATGGTTTGAGTCCTGGACCTGGTGGCTTGAAAAATCACACCAGGCACAGGTGCAGGCATGCCCAAAACTCTGGGAGGACACCATAGAAGAGATTGTGACATGACCATCCTCCCTCTGCAGGGTGATTTCTCACTCTTTTCTCTCTGTATGTCTCTCTCTGGTGAGTGCACACTCCCTATAGCAAAAGACAAAAATCAAAAACAATCTTTTACTCTGGGTTAAATCTCATTTAGTCATGGTATATCATCCTTTTTATAATTACTGGGATGATCTATAATATTTTGTTAGAAGATTTTGACCTGTGATTCTCTTTTCCTGTAATGAATTAGTCTTCTTTGGGGAGTAGAGAAATATAAGCATGGTGGAATGACATGGGATGTAAACCTGGTGAAGAATTGGTATTATTTCTTCAAATATTTGATATAATTTACCAGTGAGGCTTTTTAGGCCTGGGGTTTAATTTGTATAAATACTTTTAAATTTCTAAGTCAATTTTTACTATGGGTTTATTTATAACTTCTATCTCTTCTTTAGTAAATTTTAGTAATTTTTGCTTCTCTAGGAATTTTTATTTTATCAAAGTTCATAAAAGCATTCATATTTCATTTTAATCCATTTAGTTACCATAGAATTGTGTCATCTGCTGTTTTATTTCTAATTGTGTTCATTTTGGCTTCAGTTATTTATTTTCTTGAGCACTCTAACAAGTTTGTCAATTTAGTTTACATATTCAAAATCAATTTTAGTTTGATTATGTCTGTTATTTTGCTGTGTTCTATTTCAGTATTCATTGTTTTTTGAGAGAGAGAGAGAAAGATAGAGAGATTTTTGCTACAGGGTACACTTGCCAAAGAGACAGAGAGAGACAGAGAGACAGAAAGGGAAAATCACACCCCCTGAGGGGTGTGGTCACACTGCAATCCCTTCTTCATTTCTCTTGGGATTTTTGGCACTCATGCACACGTGCCCAGCATGAGTTTCAAGCAGCCGGGTCTAGGATTTGAACTGTTTTCAACCATGTGGGAGTCCAGTGCCTTAACCACTACACCACCTGCTG
>NW_006160213.1:255634-288736 GCF_000334495.1 Tupaia belangeri chinensis
CCCGACTTCAATATTCTAATTCCTTCTATATGCACTATTTAATTTATTCTCCTTACTTTGGGTTTTGTCGATTTTCTCTTTTTTGTACTATGGTACAAAAAATAGGTGGCACTTTGCAAAATTTGACAATTTTACCACTTTTATTGTTGATTTTTAATTAGATTCCAATGAGTTCATTTGAATTTGATCATTTTTAATTTACTGAGATTTGTTTTATAGTACATCATACGTGTTTTTGAGAAAAATTTCCAAATGGGACCAGCAGATGGGGTAATAACGGATACGTTGCTGGACTCCCACATTGTCAACTGCAGTTCAAATCCCAAACGTGGCGACTTAGAACTCACACTGGGCATGTGTACGCACATGCCTAGGATCCCAAGAGGAGATTGGAAGAGAAGGGACTGCAGTGGGTTTAAAGAATATGTGATTTTATGAAGCAAAATCTGTTGGATTCAAATATAATTAGATGTATTGGGTAATCAGAATATGGTCACTATTAATCTGAAGCAGTTGGTAATAAGCAACCCATAGATAAATCACTAAGAAAATTAAATAAATGTAATAATTCATCAAGATTTATAAAAATGTTAAACTCAAAATTTTTAAGAGAGGGACCAGCAGGTGGCATGGTGGTTAAGCACTGGACACTCCCACATGGTTGACCATGGTTCAAGTCCCAGACCTGGCGGTTTTCTCACTTTATCTCTGTCTGTCTCTCTGTCTCTCTCTGGTCAAATTAAAATAAAATCAATGAATAAATAAAATTAAATAATTCTGAAAAACTTCTTAAGAGAAAAAAATTAAAATGTATTTCTGTATTTTTTTTATTCTCATTACACAGATGCTGGTAGACTTAATGATACCAACAACTCACCTAGACACTCTTTTTTTTTTATCTTTTTTTATTTGTTATATCAGATTATTTCTGTTTATCTGTTCTCAAGTCCATAGATTCTTTCTTCTACCATCTGAAATCTGCTACTGAGACATTCTAGAAAAGTTTTCATTTTAGTTACTCTACTTTTCAAATTCAGAATTTTCATTTAGGTTTTTTATATAGTTTTTACTTTCTTTATCAAGATCTCTAGTCGTTAAGCAAGTGTCATCATACTGTCATTCACTTTATGTGCGTGTGTTTATGGTACTTTTTTAGCAGAGTCTTGCTATGCCATGGTCCTTCCGACTCAACTAACTGAGAAGTGGGGCTATAAGCATGTGCCTAGTTCTTCTTTAGGGTAGACTGGGAATCAAACCTGATGAGCAGAAGTGTCTGGAGCATGATATGACAATTGAACCTGTCGTTTATTACTTTAAACTTATTTTTCTTCAATTCTTCAAACATAATTATAATACCTCCTTTGAAATTCAATATCTAAGCAAATTCACAAACAGTCGCTATTTGCTTTTTTTTTTTTTTTTTTTTCTGGTTCTGGGTAACACTTTCCCATTTCTTTCCCTTTCTTATAACTTTTGGTTGAAACTATTCATTTTAAATAATATATGATAGATATTCCAGATCCTGCCATCTGTCCCCTGAAGGCTGTAGTAGTTATTGTTAATTGTCTGTTTAATAATTTGCCTGGACTAAGCTGTGGAATATGCTTCACTTGCAGTACATGACTACTAATGTCTATACTCAGGATTTTTTTTAATTGTGTTTTAATTTTTAACATCAACTTCCGGGGACTTGCGTTGGATCTGCATAGACTAGCAGTCAGGTAGTTATGGGTCATAGGTTGTGTTCGAACACCTTAATCCAAGAGAGGCTTTTCCACCCTTTGCCCTAGGATCTGTGTACAGGAAGGGAGCATGTTAAAAGTTCAGAAGTTTTCAAAGTTTTTAGGTTTTTAGGTTTGCTCCATTGAACTTTCTTATGTCATAGCTGTGCATTTACACAGTTCCCACACCACTTGTGGTATGTGAAGTCTGACCCCAGTCAGTCTCCCATGCACATTTACATAAACTCCCAGTTTAGTCAAGAATGTGTAACAGGCTTCTCAAACCCTCCAATGGTTACTACATTTTCTTGATTGCACTGTTAAATTTCTATGTAGGGTACTTGTGTTCTGCTACCAGGTGACGCCCTTGGGCTAGCTGAGCTGTTGGTCTTCCCAGAGGGCTTGCCATCAAATCATTTCTTTTTTTGATAGCACTGCTGAGAATTGGGGTTGCCACCATTCATTCCAAATAGAGACAGCACTGCCACTGGTGAAGCTTCCAGTGTTTCTAATGTTCTTCACCTGGTAAAATTACTGCATTACAGGACCACAAGATGGCATAATGGTAACATCACTGGATTCCCACATAGTTGACTATGGTTCAAGTCCCAGACCTAGCAACTTAAAACTCACACCAGGCACGTGTGTACGCGTGCCCAAAATCCCAACAGAAGAACAGAAGAGAAGGGATTGCCACATCTAAAAAGAAAAAAAAAAAAAATCACACCAGGCATGTATGTGTACATACCCAAAATCCCAAAAGAAGAATAAAAGAGAAGGGATTGTGAAGCAGGCCATCCTTTGGGGGTGGGGATTTCTGTCTCTGTGTCTCTGTCTGTCTCTGGCAAGCACACATGCTCTATAGAAAAAAATCTTTCTTAAAAAAAAAAATAGTGCATCACACAACTGGGATGGAAGAGCACCAGACAATACTACCAAAATTCCTACGTTCTTACCAAAGCTTAGTAATTGCTCATCAATTCACACTTCTCACTTCATTGCATGCCTTTGTTAGATATGCAGTTTTGAAACAGTAATTTTTATAATATGTCCACCTTATTTTTTCTTTACCAAAGGGCACATGTGCTTGCCAGAGACAGAAGATAAAAAGAGAAAGAAAACACCCCCTAATGAGGCATGGTCACACCGTAATCCCTTCTCCTTCATTTCCTGACCCTGTCAGGATTTGTGGCAAGCACACACATACATTGAAAACCATCATGTTTTTCAACCTGTCGGGCCAAGAGGAATCTTGTGGTCAGACATGTAGGATCTGGCTTCTTGACCATCAGGCTGAGAATTGGGTTTGCCACCATTCACTCCAAATCGAGACAGCACTACCCGTGGTGAAGCAGGGCTGGTCCCAATCTGTCTAGTTTTCTAGTTACTTTTGGAGGAGAGAAATCTTTGACTTCATGATACCATACTAAAAGATTCAGCTCAGGCATGACATTTTACTCTAAAGTTAAGGGCTATCTAATATCCACTTTGCTTTTAAGCAAAAGGACTGTCATATTTATGATTTGTCTGTATTTAAAAGAGATTCTGAGAAGAAGCAATTTCCAGTTTCATTACCCAGTTGAATGAGAACAACTTGGTGGGAGAAACAAGTACCAATTAGTTAAATGAAAAGTTCAAGCTGTGAATTTATCTTCAGGGTAAATTGAAATGATTTGAAGGGCAACTGTGGGAGGCAAAGTATTTAAGCGGACAAAATAGATACTCTGGAGGTAGGAGCTGCTTGTGTTGTCCATGAAAAATTAAAGATAGATATGTAATGCATGCAAGGGTGATATTTATTAGATATGTGCACACTTGTGATATACAATATACAGTTTACTTACAGCTTTCATTAAACACAGGTCATTTAATTCATTTGAATAAGTTACTCTAAACATACATGGTTACTGATTCATAAAATAGTTACCTGGTATAGTTTTATTAACTGAGAATACAGCCATGTTCAACACCAGTTTTCTTTAACATATCAGACACCCATTTTTCATTAAAAAATGCCTTTTGGTAAAAAAAGGTAGACAAGCTTGGGGCCAACAGGTGGCGTAGTGGTTAAGGCACTGGACTCCCTCATGGCCAACTATGGTTCAAGTTCCAGATAAGGTGGCTTAAAAATCATACCAGGCATATGTGCATGTGTGCCCCAAATCCCAAGAGAATGGAGAAGAGATTGCAGCATGCCTATGCCACCTGGAAGGTGATCTCAATTTCTCACTTTCTCTTTTTCTCTCTCTCATCTACCCAATGACAAAAAAAAAAAAAAAAGAAAAGAAACTAGACCTATAACTAGATTTGAAACTATATCTAACCATTTAAAATGTAACAATAAGTGAAAAAAAAGTTGTAGAAAGATATTTAGTATGTGTCACCATTTCTATAATTTTAAAATGCATGTTGTCAGGACCAGCAGATGGTGTAATGATTATGTCGCTGGACTCCCACGTAGTAAACTGTGGTTCAAGTACCCAACCTGGTGGCTTAAAACACACCAAGTGCATGTGCATTTGTGCCCAAAGTCCCAAGAAGAGAATGGAGGAAAAGGGATTACAATGCAGCCATCCCCTGGGGGAGCAATTTCCCACTTTCTGTCTCTCTGTCTCTCTCTCTGTTTCTCCAGAGAGCACCCATGCCCTATAGGAAATATATCTCTCTAAAATAAAATAAAATGTATGTTGTTGGGACCAGCAGATGGTCTAATAGTTTCATCACTAGACTGCCACATAGTCAATCATGGTTCAAGTCCTGGACTGGCAACTTAAAACACTCGCTGGACACATGTATGTGCATGTGCATGCCTAAGATCCCAAGAGGAGAAGAGAGAAGGGAGTGATTTCTCACTTTCTTTCTCTGTCTCTCTCTGTACCTCTGGCAGGCACACAAGCCCTATAGGAAAAATCTCTCAAAAAAATAAAGTATGTAGTTTATGTGTGCATAAGATGTTGAAGTTAATATAAAAATAGAGGAACAAATTCCAAACTCATAGTAGAGGTTCACTCTGGGGAGAAGGTAAGGAAAATACAGTTTGGAGTGAGTAAGAAAGGAACTTCATATTGGTTGGTAAAGTTTTACATATTTAGGTACCAGCAGATAGCATAATGGTTACATCACTGGACTCCTACATACTCAACTGCAGTTCGAGGCCCAGACCCAGCATATTAAAACTCATGCCTGGTGCATGTGTGTGCGTGCTCAAAAATCTCGAGAGGAAAATGGAGAAGAAAGTATTGCAGTGTGGCCATTCCCCCCAATTTCTCATTTTCTGTTCTCTGTCTCTGCCTCTCTAGTGAGCACATGCACCCTATAGCAAAAATCTCTCTCTTAAAAAAAAAAAAAAGCTTACTAATTTAGGGGAAAGAATTAACCTTGTTAATTCTCACTGACAGTACAAGGATATTATGGTAGGCAGTTAGCTAGTAATGAGCGGGCAGCCCTAAGAAAATAGCAAAAGGACACATGTCACATCAATCACAATTTATCAGAAGTTACAACCAGACCCTCTACAAAAATGCCTTCTTCCCATCCAGATCCTGGCACCAGGAATGTGAGGCAAATGCCATTTTTCTTCCTTGGTACCTGAGGAAGACATATAGGGATGATTGTAAAATTTCCTCTTATCATTCCTCATAAATACAAAAAGAACCAACCAGACATTTTGGTCAACATCCTGATTCCCACTGGGACAATAAGCTAATTGGGCAGTTTATCCTGATAAGGATGCTCCTATCCTCATGGCTCACACTGGGCATGAGCAGTTAGGTAATCAAATTCCTCAAATTCTTCACCTGTGAGTGAACTATGCAAAGACCTGGAATTCAAACAAAGGACATAGATAGTGTGACAGACTTCCCACTGTTCAATATTCATTATCACCTCTGGTAATAAAAATAACGCCTAGCCAGTTCCAAACGCAGTTGCTACCTAGCAACCTGCCTGCCCAAAAGTCTTTTGGGTATATGTCTTTTCTAAAATCTTTCTGTCTGATTAAATCCTCTTTTCTATCTACTTTTATTGTGGTTGTGGCTTTATTTTGCACCTATGGACTGGTCTCTAATTTTAGTGATCTGGACCCCAAGAACCAAGGACTTCACACAATGCAGCTCAACACTCCCATCCTATGATAATATAGACTATATTTTTCCCTGGATATTTTCATTCTATAATATCTAATTTTTCAAAATAAGATAATATTGAGGGGCTAGCAGGTAGTGTGGTGGGTAAAGGTGCTGTATTCCCACAAGGCTGACCACAGTTCAAGTCCCAGGCTTGAAGGCTTACTGTCTTGGTTTCTCTCTCTCTCTCTCTCTCTCTCTCTTCTTCCTTCTTCTTCTCCTTTTTCTCTCTCTCTCTCTTTCTCTCTCTCTCTGTCTTTGCCTGGTCAAATTAAAAAATAATAATAGCAAATGGCATTACATAAATAAATAATTATTTTTTTAAAAAGAGATATTGAAAATAAATAGTACATAAAATATGACCACATAGTGTAACATATAAATTATCAGCTAATAGTACCAAGTAATATTTTTTTTAATTATTGCCTTCAAGTATATGAATGAGAAGGTGATGGAATATTCAATAAGCTCATCTATACTAACTCTTTTATAGTGTTTTATATTAAAACATTATTTACATTTAGCATGTAACTAGGGGACTCTGTTCTATAGCTACTATAACCAAGAAAACAAAATTTTTGCATTCAGAGAACTTAAAGGTAATTTAAACTCTTTAAGCAGAATAAATAATAGAGTTCTGACTCTAAAGCAAATTTTTAGCTTATTTTTGGAATCAGGAAAACCGTGTCATAATTTTTGGCTTTTAGTTTAAGAACCTGAGCAAATCTGGGTCTTACCTCTGAGGCAGTATTTGTGGGAGAGGGGGAGAGATAATTTTAGTTTCCTTCCACACAGAAAATATTTGTCACGTTACCTTAACAAATCATTTAACATATCTGTATTTCCATTTATTTTTTTATTATTATTAAAATTTTGCCAGAGGCCATGCATGCTCACTGCGACAGATAAGGAATGAGAAGGAAAGAGAGACAGTCATTCTGCAATCCCTTCTCTACTTCTTCCTGTCAGGATTTTGGGATTGCATGCACACACTCTTGGCATGTTTCTCAAGCTGCAGGGTCCAGGATTCATATCGTGTGGCTGGCCATGAAGGATCTAGCCACCTTAACCACCACTGTGTGGACTGGCCCAGTTTCTTCATCTTTATGATACTAACGAAGTTATCCAGGAGTATTATTATAAAACATAAAGACATAATAGGTATAGAATGCTTAGAACAGAATTTAGCATGTAAATGCTTAGTAAGGGTTAGCTCTGACGGTTATCATCACTGTCATTATACTCATCATCATTTTATTCTAAGGGTTTTAATAATCCAAAAGCCTAGTTTTTAAGGATTATATGTAAAATCATTTATTTATTGCATATTTCATCAAATTCATCTACTTTAACTTTTTGCATCTTGACTTAAATCAGTGATATACATCCAGCAAAAAATATTTAAAACAGAAATTATAACTAAGCTATTTCCATTTCTTTGTGGGGGAAAAAAAAGCAAGACATAAATATACAAGTTTATCAAATATGAAATTATAGTGTTTCACTGGTATGCTTCTAATAGAGAAAAGTAACGTTATAAGTAAATAAGACTAATCCACACTCAAGCAATCAGTTCTGTGTTTCTTAACCCCTTACTTTATCTCCATTTCTAGAAGTCTTCTTATTGAAAAAAATCCTTTCGAATGTCCACAAATCATCTTTCCTCCCTTATTTCAAATGACAATGTAATAAAGAGATGCTATTCCTACAAGAATGCTCAGCCCAACCAAATCCAGAAGTCAGAATCTTTCAAGATGATTGATAAAAGGCTGTAATCCACCTCCATATGGTATAAGGTATGCTAACTGCAATGTGTATCAATAGCACTGTTCCACTTTGTGTCATTAGGTTGGGTGGTAGAAGCATTTATGACACACTGTCTGCCACGTTCTTCCCTGTCCCCTCCACGTCTCAGAGCCCTGGTGCAGTTTGGCAGTGTTGCACAGAGCTACAGCCCACACACTGTATACAGACGTGATCTGAGTCCATCCCAGACAGAAGCATTGAACTGGAGACACAGTCATCATTCTAAGCACGCTGAATGAAAGCGTTGCTTTTTTGTGTTTTGTTCTGTGTTCTGTGGCAGATTGGGAGCAGCTAGACAGAAACATGCCAGTGAAATGGATATGCCTCCAGCTGTCTTGGCCACAAATAAGGTCCCGTTGGATATGGCCAAAAGGAGGAACACCGCCTATTGTACAGTGTTCTGGTTTATTTTCTCCGAACATCGGAGGTTCATCAACCGCATTATTAGGTGATACTATGACATGGCTTCAGCTGTCCTGGCCACAAGCTAATGCCTGAGTCTCCCAGGCTGCTACACCAGGCTGTCTGTCAGCCATGTTTCTACACTAGTGGAACCAGCTTTTTCCAGCAATCAGGATTCACTGTACAAAACGAACTCAGTCCACTCACCCTCCATGCACACATTTCAGCCAGACACCAAAATCCCAGTTTGTTAGTTATACCGTCACATTCCTAGTCACATGTTTAAAGTCTCTCATACTGTTTTCACTCCTCTAACCCTGTCTCCTTACTCCTCTTTTTCAAAAGGTTCTAGGGTCTTTTCTTTAAATGTTTCTTGCACATCTGTCCACATCTTCTTCCTTCTTAGTGGCACCTGTGGGTTAGACCCTCACCTTCGGCCTGTTGCCAGAGCCCTTTACCTGGTCATCTTTAATCTTGCTGTCTCATCTGACACATGAGAACTCCATTACTCTTCTCTGAACACGTCCAGCCCCTGCTGACAAAGCTTCCCACTGCCTGAACTTCTTCTGCTTAGAATCCTGGGCCCTTATCTATGCACTTTTTTCCACCTAAGTCACAGAATTTGGAATGCTGTATCTTGCCTGGATTGTATCCCAGCCAGTGTATAATGCTTTTTCACTTCCTTTCCTTGCTGTGGCAACAGTGGACTCCACTTCCTGAAATGACTAAGTGATACGATTAAAACTGCCTTGGTCTCTGGGTCTACCCTTAGACGGGAGGCATCCCATACACCTGCAGACTCTATGAAAGAGAGAAATTGACTTTCATGTGTTTAACCACAATGATTTTAGGTTTTGTTTTCTTAGCAAAACATAGTGACAAAACATACAAAAACATGTAAGCTAGCAGAAACAAGAGATTTCTGGTAAGGACTTGAAATTAAATTTTAAGTCATCAATCTTAAAAGCAAGATATTGAAATCACTTCTAAATTAGTTTTTTTAGAGGTTTTTGCCATAGGGAGCATGTGCTCACCAAAGAGAGAGAGACAAAGACAATGAGAGGGAAAGTGAGAAATTACACCCCACGTGGGGGTGGGGGGGTAGGGGGGTGGCCAGCCACAATCCCTTCTTCTTCTTCTCCATGCTCCTCCTGGGATCTTGGGTATGCACACATGTGTCCAGTGTGATTTACAAGCCACCAGGTCCAGGACTCAAACTGTGTGGTCAGATATGTGTGAGTCCAGCAATATAACCACTGAGTCACCAGCTGGCCCCCCAAATCAGTTATTTTCTTTCACGCTTATTTCAAGACCCATACAGAAAACCTCAAAGTGCTGTAAATGGCCCATTTCCATAAGTCAGCTGTCATTGCTATATAATTTATGTTTCATAGGTACATAGATATTATGAACAAGTAGTGTTTTTTGAATACTCTGGATAGGTCACCTCAAGGAAATTATATTGGCACATTCATAAGGAAAAAAAAAAAAGAAAAGAAAAAATAAATTGGTGGGACCAGCAGATGGCATAATGGTTATGTTACTGGACTCCCATGTAGTCAGCCATGGTTCCAGTCCCGGATGGGGCGTCTTAAAACTCACATTGAGCACATGTGCATATGTGACCAAAAATCCCAAGAGAAGAATGGAGGAAATGGATTGTAGCATGGCCATTCTCCAAGGGGGTGATTTCTCACTTTCTGTCTCTCTCTCTCTCTCTCTCTCTCTCTCTCTTTCTCTCTCTCTGTCTCTCCGCAGAGCGCACACACCCTATCGCAAAAATCTCTCTTTAAAAAGAGGCAGAGATACACCATACCTGCAGCTGCCACTCGCCTTTCCTATAAACTCCGCGGCGTGCCGGGGTCCCGCGGCCCAGGGTGGGAGCGCTCATGCCGGGCCTCGGGGTTTCCGTTGTGCAGGAGCGGTTCCCGGCAGGCGGCTGCAGAGCCATCGGGGGCCCTTTGCTCCGGGAGCACTCGGACCAAGGAGACACAGGAAGGGCAGCACAAGGAAAAGCGGAATTCCTGGTGGCAACAGCTAATGTAGCTCTGAGTGGCCAATAAAGAGTCTGGCAGTGAAAAAAAAAAAAGAGATTGGCAATTTCAAAAAGAAAAAAGAAAGTGTATCTCAAGATAATGGCCACTCAATTCACATAAACTCTAATCCTGTTTCCCTGGAACAAATTCATATACAAGATCCCAGATTTATAACAGAGATGCCCACTCTTCTAAATATGAAGCTTTTCTCATAGATCCTCAAGTACAAATTTAAGAATTCTGAGCTTGAATTCAAAAAATGCCCCCTCCCAAGTTTCCTTCTTTCACATATGGGTTGGAAATCAGTAGCATTAACTATGATTCAGAGGTAGCCTGAGAAAAATAAATGGAAGAAAACAGATTGGTAGATTATGAAACTATGAGTTTTCCTTCCATACTTTTCTTCTGACTAAACTATAGAAGAATTTGTGGGCGTTTTAATGTTTCTTACAGCTCACTTAGCACTAACATCAAAAATAAGTAATGTTGGGGTCATAGCTATTCAATAAATATCCTTTATGACAGTTCTCTCTTATACTTCCTAATTTATAATCCAGCAAATGTTTAGAAGCAAGTGAAGCTTTCCCTTAGATTTCCAAGTTGGTATCTCTTGTGACCTTTCTGATACATGCCATTTTTGACTCATATCAAGATTTTCAAAATACAATCACATTGATTTTGCATTCCCTAATTTGTAAATGTTGAGTGAGAAGGAGAAAGAGAAAAAATAAAGTATATTCCAAAGACATATTATTTTTACTGACTAAGAGAGTTTATATTATGATGAAAGGAGTGCTCTATAAATTTGTAAGCATGGGGGCCGGTAATTGGCGTGGTGGTTAAGAACACTGGACTCCCACATGGCTGACTATGGTTCAAGTCCCAAACCTGGCGGCTTGCTGGCTTGCTTTCTTACTTTCCTTCTCTTTCTCTTTCTCTCTCTCTCTCTCTCTCTCTCTCTCTCTCTCTCTCCCCCCCTTTCTGGTCAAATTAAAATAAATGAATAAAGTTAAAATAATTCTTTTTTAAAAAATTGGAAGCAGATTGTAGACCAAACTGATGACAAAGGTCTTTTCTTTCTTTTTTTTTTTTAACAATTTTAGCTATTCTACATGATGATTTTTAGCTTATTTTAATAATGTGATATCATAGTTTGAGAAGTCCAATTCTAGGTTCAGTAAAATATTTCTGGCATGATAAAAAGCCTTTGAAGACTTTATATCTACCGGTCCCTTTAGCTAGGAGAGAATGCATACAATCAAAAGAATGTGTTAACATCGAAAGATATTTGGCTCCAATGACACCTACTTTCCTGCCCAGATCAATTCTATCAATATAATCTCTAAGTGACAATTTTCTCTTTGTTTGAAGAGGGCAGTGCAAAAAACACAATTTATCCTTTCCTGGAAGGATACTTCCCCCAATACTGTTGCTATTAATTAACATTCTGCAGCAAATCACCAAATTCTACCATCTCAGTAAGCTCTGGCTATGTTAAGCCTGGTCCTAATCCCCTGCTCTTTTGAAGGCCCTGCTCTTCTGTGGCTGCCTCCACTACCATTTCTAATTCTTAGTATTAACCACTAAGAGTCACAATGCCTCCCATCTCCAAAAACAGCAATACTTCCTATAAGTAGAATAGTTCTACTGCATTAAAACATATTACCTTTTTCACTTGGCACCAAGAATGATGGCATTATTTCCACAGCTACAGTCCTTCAGATAATGAAGTTTCATCACATTTGCAACATGCTGAACAAGAAACAATTCATGGGGCCAGCAGGTGGTCCAGTGGTTAGAGCCACTGAACTCCCACATGGGCAACTGCCAGTTAGTCCCAAACCTGGTGGCTTGCTTTCTTAGACTCTTTCTCTGTCTCTCTCTGATCAAACTGGAAAATGATAATAATAAAGTTCAATAAAATGTTTCTAAAAAAAAAAAAAAAAAAAACTCATGCACCACCATTTTGCCAAACACTCTGGTTTTCACATCAACACCAATACCCAAGAGAAATCCCATGAGTTCTAAGAACTCTCCTGTCAGGTGATGAAGGAAGAGAGCTCATCTTAATTCATTGCTTTCACAGTCAAGAAATTAGGTTTAACCCAAACTTTCTTAATAAAACTATCTTGTTATTTTCTCTCATGCAATCATTTGGCCTGCTATAGTTACAAACAAGACTTCACTAGGCCTTCATTACCTACTCAACAAAACTTCAAGTTCAAATATTTATGGGGTTGGGGACCAGCAGTTAGCATAATGGCTATGTCGCTGGACTCCCATGTAGTCAACTGCAGTTCTAGTCCTGGATCCGGTGGCTTAAACTCACGCACGCCGAGCGTATGTACGTGCGTGCTTAAGATCCTAAGAGGAGAATGGAGAAGGGATTGTGGCGTCGCCATCCCCCCTAGGGCATGATTTCTCACTTTCTGTCTCTCTGTCTTTCTCTGTCTTTCTGGCAAGCGCACACGTCCTATAGCAAAAACCTCTCAAAAAAAAGAAAAAAAAAATATGTATGGGGTTATTCCATAGCCTGATATTTAAGACAGTCAGATGCTACATAGCCAACTCTACAGTTCAAGTCCCAATTCCAGTAGCTTGACAAACATGCTTGGAACATGTGCAAACACGTCCAAAATCTCAAAAGGAAGGAAAGATAGAGAAGAAAAATTGCACTGTGTCCATTTCTCATAGGTAATACTGTCTGTCTCTCCCTTTCTCTCAGTCTCTGTCTCTGTCTGGCAAGTAAACATGCCTTCGGAAAAAATTAAAAGATATTTATGAATTATTGCTGATTCAGTCTGTTTTGCCAACATCATCACAATTTTTCAATTATGAAGTTAGTCTCTCTACTGTTTTGCTTTGATTTATATGAGTATTCTTGAGTTAGTACATTTAGATGTATCTTAAGCATGACCAAGTGTGTAGTAAGACCTAAATATTAGTTGTCATTATTAACTGGTTATTATTATCCCAATTCCTTCTCTGCTGGTAGTGTCAGACTACACACATTATAGTTTATATTTCAATGACTAATTCTTCCAATTTATTAGTGTTTGATAAAACAAAAACATTTTTATTAATTTTCTTTAGACCGATAGCACTTTGCTACTTGTTTTTACTATTGTTCTTTGGTTTATAATATATTGTTCTCTGACCTCCCCCGCCCCTCGCTCTCTCATAATCTACTATAGCTTTCGAATGAATCATTAGGATATTTTCTGGTAAGATAACTACTGATTTCACCTGAATTTCTGGATATTGAGGGCTCAATTTGCTTTTTACTATTTAATGCCTAGATATGTGTTTTGTTTCAGGGTTGATCGGTGGCATCATTAAAAGTCTGAATTGTCTTCCAAAAGAAGTTGCTATCATTGGCATTAGTTATCAAGCACTAAATTAACCTGAGTGACATAAAAGCACTCTATCCCAGTTGTTCAGAAGTTAACAATGTGAAACAAAGTCTATTGGAGAAATGATGGGGGGGGGAATCACTCTTCATATTTTCTTAGAATCTGTTATTACTATTCTTTTATATTACAAAAGCCTTCTCCTTGCTGGAGTTATTAATCTGGAGAAATCAAAGGGCAGAACATCAGGCAATCAAAATGTGGCAAAAATATGGTCTTATTTTTCCTACCTGTGATTGCTATTTTAATAGACACCTACTACTTGTGTTTCTTTTCTTGAATTGCAATCAGGTTTCACTTCTCTGCTGTCACCATGTTGTGTTTTTAAAAGTCCCATATCGATGTAATTTCCATGCACCACAGTTTTCAATAGTGGTGGAACTCTTCGTTTATCCTCCGTGTTTTACATTAGTACATTTACATCTATAGAAAATGGAACTGCAACAATGGTAATGATACCTGTCTCTGTATTATTTCAAAAATATACTTCCGTAACTAAGAACAGCAGAAAATTTATGTTCAGATTACTGACATTTAAGTATATAGAACACAAGACTATCATTATTTACAAGTGGTTTATTACTTTCCTGAATAAATGCAGAGAAGTTTGTTAATTATATACTGTGACCGTAGAAGAGATTTTTAGACCTTTTAAATGCCCCTTTCCCTCTATCATAACTTTGAAGTTAGACAAGCATCTTTGTACTTCTTTAGCTGTAATAAATGTATATTCTCTAACATATTTCTTATACCCTAAATACGGTCATTAATTTTTTGAAAACTTTGTCATCAGAAATGCATTTCCCTATTATAAGACTTTCACAAACGTATAGCTTCAAATCTGGTAAAGTTTCACTCTAACTCTTCTCTCAATATGCCTCGTACAACTATTTGTTCTGCTTGTGGCATTAAGAGCCTGCAATATACAAGGTACTATTCTAGAGACTATAAAGGACTTTGAGATAATTGACATTGTTCTGCTCTCCGTGACTACAAAACACACGTCACCTTGCTGCCACTATGAATAAATATGTGCAATCACCCCACAGCCAATGGGGGGCGGGGGGGGGAGGATGAACACTGCACCAACCACTTTCTCAAAATAAATAAGATCTGAAACACTGACTGTAAATTACTAACTTCCCATGAAAAAAAATCTATATTCCTGACCTTTATAACACTGATGTCTGAAGTTTTGTGGAAATCATTAATCATATGATAAAAATGTTTCTTTTTCCTCTCTGAACAACCTAATAAAATTTGGAAACTCTATCTATATTGTGGATTTTATATTTTCTTTAAATGCTTCTTGCACTTTTTACTTGGTGAACTGGTTTTTCTGAAGTATGGATCTAGGATTCAATTCAGTAACCTTATATACTGAATTGTGAACAATTCCACATATGCCAAAAACTGGTAATGATTTTTTTTTCCCTGCATACCAATGTAACATAGTATTTAAAAAAAAAAAAAAGTTAACATTAATGTTAAAAAATGCTTTAGGGATCAGAAGTTGGCATAATGGCTACGTTGCTGGACTCCCATGAAGGCGACCGCGGTTGGAGCCCCGGACCTGGTGGTTTAAACTCACACCAGGCCCGTGTGCGAGCGTGCCCAAAATCCCAAGAGGAGAATGGAAGAGAAGGGATTGTAGTGTGGCTGTCCCCCCTCGGGGGTGATTTCTCGCTTTCTATCTCTCTGTCTCTCTCTGTCTTTATGGCGAGCACATGCACCCTATAGCAAAAACCTCTCAAAAAAAAAAAAAATGTTTTAGAGGACAGCAGATGGCATGGTGGTTAAGAGCACTGCACTCCCACATGGCTGACTGTGGTTAGAGTCCCAGGCGTGGCAGCTGGCTTTCTCACTTTCTCTCGCTCTCTCTCTCTCATCAAATTTAAAAAATAAATAAATAAAGTTAAATAAAATAATTTAAAAATAAATAAATAAAATGTATCCTATGTTAAATATTATTTGCTACACTTGTCAAAGGTTGTCAGGCAGACTTATACAAGTGGAGGGGAGGGCATAGCAATAAGTATGAGGCTTACCATAATGGGGTTTTAGAGTAGTCTAGACCTGCTCAGACTTCAGCAAGGACAAGTAAAGATTTGGATCTGAGGGCCGGCAGGTGGCATGGTAATTAAGAGCACTGGACTCCCACATGGCCAACCATGGTTCAAGTCCCAGATACACCAGCTTGCTTTCTCACTTTTGCTCTCTTTCTCTCTCTCTTTCTCTGTCCCTCTCTAGTCAAATTAAAATAAATAAATAAATAAAGTTTAATAAAAGAATTCTTAAAAAGAAAAAGATTTGTATCTGAAGAACAAGGTGGGAAGCAGCGGAGGCAAAATTACTAAGAAATATAAGGGTTTTGGCAAAACCAATAAGATTGTTGAGGAAGTCAAGACAAAGTAATAAAATATTGAAAAACCAAGAGTAGTAGATTTTCCCTAAACTGACTTAGCAAAATTCTTGCTCAAATTAAATTCTATTAGAGAGAAGTCCATGTAGTGGAATACTATGCAGCAACAAAAAGGAAATAAACTTGTGGTATTTGCAGCATAGATGAATCTCAAAAGCATTTAAGTGAAAGAGTTATTTAATTAATTATCAAAAGGCTATATACTTTGATATGACTTTATGAAAAACGCCAACTATAGAGACAGAAATAGAACAGGGATTCCCAGAGGATGGAACTAGGAGTAAGGCCTAACTAAAGGGGCTGGAGATATGGAGTTACACAACGGAACTCATTTGTTTCATGGAGCATGAAACTAAAATAATTAAATTGTACCATATGTAAGTTATGCTCTAATTTTTAAAAATAGAAAGTAAGGTAGAAATAATTTTAAGGTGGAAGCAGATAGAGATTCCAGAATGGTAAGCAATTGTGTGAATGTATAATAGACCATGGTGTTTCTAGGGACAAATCATTGATTATAAATAAGGGTATCATTTAATATATAGAACAGAAGTCTGAGTGAACAGAAGACTAATTAAAGTCATTGTAAATAACTGAAAATATTTGAAGATTCTGGTCTTGGAATTATGGTGAAAAAAGGCAAGTAGATGACTCCAAAATTATATTTCACAACTGGCCCACATAGTAAAACATAAGCAAACTATATCCTTAATGCAATAGTAGATATTAAGACCAGCTTCAAAGACAACAGATTTAGGAGGAATGGTTCCATCATATCTCCATTTGATTTTTCAGTATAGTCCTGCAGAAAACAAGTGGATCAGGGCCAGCAGGTGGTGTGGTGGTTAAGGGCACTGGATTCGTCCTGAACCTGGTGGTTTTCTTTCTCTCTCTCTCTCTCTCTCTCTCTCTCTCTCTTTCTCTACCCCCTTCTTTAACAAAAAAAGAAAGAAAACAAATGTATCACAACAACTGATGGTGGACTATAATAAATGTTACCAGGGCCAGCAGGTGGTATGGTGGTTAAGGTGCTGAATTCCCACATGGTTGACCATGATTTGAGTTCTGGACCCAATGGCTTGCTTTCTCACTTTCTCATCAAACTAACAAATAATAATTAATTAATTAAATAATTTTTAAAAATTTTAAAAATAAATAAATAAATAAATTTTTACCATTGGACGAGGGCCCAATTTCAAATACTATGTCAGAGTGATAGCTCTACCAAAACACATCAGCTCAGCCTCTGACACATGTTATCTGATTACAAATTTATCCACTCTGTTCTCTTTAATCTCTTCTAGAAAAAAGGATCAGAAACTCCCACATTAATTTCAGATAGCATAAAATGTTCTCAGTTTTGCCCTAGAGTTACAGTAACTCTTAAGATCTTTATCATATAGGCATTGATCGATCAGGTACTACGTGGAAATTCACCTTGGACATACTATACCTGATACATATATGATACATCATATCAATTAGACCTGGTGAACAAGAAGAGGCAAGGTATCAGAATGATCTAATAAGACACAAACAGATGCACTAGACAATGGAAGATATAAATCCAAGCAACACTTCAGGATATTACCACACCAGTGAATCTTGTAAGGACCTAGTTGTCTGGACAATGCTAGGATATTTTCTCCCAGGTCACATATTGCACTTCTGTACTTCCTGACACTAATAAAAAAGAACAGCACTTAGTAGGCCTCCTTGTACTTTAGAAACAGTGCCCTTGATACCTGGAAATACTACTTCATCTATTTTATCATTTTAAAGAAACAGGCTAACTAGGGTTATGTGATATTTCATTGTGATTTTGATTTGCATTTCCCTTATGAACAGAGGTATTGAATATTTTTTTTCATATGCTTCTTAGCTAATTTTATGTCTTCCTTTGAGAACTGCGCATAACAATTGCTCATTTTAAAAATTGGATAATTAAGGTTTTTTTGTGGGTGAGCTGTTTGAGACTCTTGTATGTTCGGGTTATCAATGCCATATCTGAAATACAGTTTGCAAGTATTTTTTCCCATTCTGTGAGTTGTCTCTTCGCTCTGTTTGTTTCCTTTGCTGTGTATAAGCTCTTTCGCTTGATGTAATTCCACTTGTTTTTTTATTTTGTTACCTGTACTTTAGGGGTCTTATTTAAGAAATCTTCACCTACTCCAGTGTTTTGAAATATTTCCCCTGTGTTTTTCTCCAGTAGTTTTATAGTTTGGGACTTTATATTTAAATCTTTAATCCCTTTTGAGTTCATTTTTTTTTAAATGTTGAGAGATAGGGATGTAGTTTCATTCTTCTGCAGGTGGAAATCCAATTAAAAAAAAAAAAAAAGAATAGGTACCAGTAGATGGCATAGCACTTACATCACTGGACTCCCACATGGCTGACTGAGGTTCTAGTCCCAGACCTAGTAGCTTGAAAATCACACCAGATATGTGTATGTGCATGCTCAAGATTCCAGGAAGAGGATGGAAGAGAAAGGACTGTGATATGACCATCCCCCTCATCGGGTGATTTCTTACTTTCCCTCTCCCTGTCTCTCTCTCTCTCTCTGTCTCTGTCTCTGTCTCTCTCTCTCTCTCTCTCCAGTAAGCACACTGCTCTCAGGCAAAAAACTCTCAAAAAGAAAAAAAAACAAAGAATGACAAGTGCTGGTGATGTTTTGTAGAAAAAAAAAATAACCCTCATGCACTGTGGGTGGAATTGTAAATTAGTACAGCAACTATGGAAAAGAATCTGGAGTTTCCTCAAAAATATAAACATAAAACTGGGATCAGAACGTGGTATCGTGGTTAAGGTGCTGGACATTTCCACTTGGGTAACCACGGTTCGAGTCCCAAGCCTGCTGGCTTTCTCTCTCTCTCCTCCCTCTCTCTCTCTCTCTCTCCCTCTCCCTTTCTCCAAATTAAAATAAATGAATGAGTAAATAAAATAAAATGATTCTTTTTAAAAAATCTAAATATAGACCTACCATATAACCCAGTGATCCTATTCTTGGTTATTTATTAAAAAAAAAAAAAAAAAAAAAAAAAAAAAAAAAAAACAGGAAAGCATTGTGGGGGAGATACATTTGTATGTCCATATTTATTGCACCATTATTTCCAATAGCTAAGACATAAAGTCAACCTAAGTGCCCAAGAAATGATGACTGGAGCAAGAAATTGTGGCACATACAGCAATGGACTATCAATCAACTATAAAGAATAGTGATATGCTAATTTTTGACACAAATGGATGTAAGAAGATATAATGCTAAGTGAAGTAAGTTAAGTGAAATAATACAAGCTATGAAAGACAAATACTGTATGTGCCTGCTTAATTTATCAAATGTTCATGCTCTGGCAAAAACTGAAGAACTCAATGACAAAGAGGTAGAGAGTATAATCGTAGATCCCAGAAATTACACAGTAGTTTTGGGGGAGAAAATTATTTACAGACACAAGAACACTGTAAACAATGAAATGGATTGTGGAACATGTACTACAACACAGTAAAATATGTCATTGAAAATTCAATATGTAGTAAAAAGAACAAATCTGTAGAACTATTATCGAATGTATACAATATATTGTAATGCTTAATGTTAAAGATCATAAATAGGTCTATATTTTATACACTGTATGCTCTCCAAAAACATACTGTACTCTGCGAAGATGTACAAAAACAATAGGTAAACTACAACAGAAAACACAATAAATAAATAAACAAACAATAGGCTGCCAGTGGGACCTCGGGCAAGAAGGGTGTCATAGTCCTCTATTGCATTGCTAACAAAAATACGTGAAACTGGTTGAATTTAAGAGAATAAAAGTTTATCTCAGGGGACAGCACGTGGTGTGGTGGTTAAGGCACTGGATGCTCGCATATGGCCAACCACAGTTCAAGTCCTGAACCTGGTGGCTTGGTTTCTCACTATCCTTCTCTCTGTGTCTGTCTTTCTCTGATCAAATTAAAATAAACGAATCAATAAATAAAATTAAGGGGACTAGCAGTTAGCGTAATGGCTATGTTGCTAAACTCTCACATAGCTGACCGCAGTTCGATTCCCGGACCCAGTGGCTTAAACTCATGCCAGGCGCGTGTGCGTGCATGCCCAAGATCCCGAGAGGAGAATGGAGGAGAAGGGATTGCAGTGTGGTCATTCCCCCGGAGGGTGATTTCTCACTTTCTATCTCTCTGTCTCTTTCTATCTTTCTGGCAAGCGCACATGCCCTACAGCAAAAACTTCTCCAAAATAAATAAATTAATTTAATTAAATAAATAATTCTTTTAAAAAGATATTTATCTCATAGTTCCTTTGACTGGGAAGTCCAAAGTCATCAAATAGAAGGCAGAACTTGGTACACAGAACAGAGTATGGTATGTATGTATCCATGTGACTTTATCTCTGCTTCATGTTTTTCTCTTTATATATACACAACAGAATTTAGTCTTGACATTATCACATCCAAAGACCCTGCCTTCAGACACCATGAAAAAATTGAGTTTTCACTTGACAATACAATCAAGGTCCCAAAACACGAATTTTGGAGGGAAATCCAAATTCCAAGACATAAATCTTTAAATGACAAACTATTATCCAAACCATAGAAAAAGCGTTCTGCAAAATTTAAGCTACAGTATTGAAAAAAAAAAAAAAAACTGATCTTGAGCTATATGACCAGTAGTATCCATGGTTTTACAAATATTGGTAGTAGTAAGAGTCCTGGGTGGAATCTCTGATGAGCCCCAATAAAAGAGCCACAGTAAGGACTCCTATAATTCTAGAGAAAGTCTACATTTCCCACAGCAAAAAAAAAAAAAAAAAACTATTGATAGTTAGGAAGCATCTTCTAAATGTATTGAGGTCTTGCTACAGATTAAGCACTAACATGGAAAAACAAGTAAATATGCAGTCAAGATGACCAATCAGAAACATATTACAAATAGTGAATCGTAATGTTAGACAGCCAAAGTAATAACACCACAGAAAATTGTCCATCCAGGATCCAGCCTGACCAGGTCCAGAGGGTGGAGATAATTTAAATGGACTAGTCTCAGACACCTATTTTACCATTTCTTTCAAAATAATTTCCTCCCTCAGTTCACCATCTATAACTTCATGAATTTTCTACAAGCTGAGAAATGAAGAAGCCTGATTCTTGGATAAATCAGCTCAATATGCTGGTGCATACTAAAAATATGCTCTTACAACACTACAGTCACACTCAGAAGTGATTCTAAAAGATAGTGTGGAAGGAAACTACCCCTATTAGACAGAACTTTGTAAAGTAATATCGATCTTCAACTTTGTGAGAACTAAGACGACATAAACTGAGAAAATATATAAATATAAACTCCTGTACTACGGTTGATTAGGAACTTAGAAATCTCAAGATTAAAAAATCAAAGTCAAAGAGGATAGAAGAAAAGGCAATCAAATAGGGCTAAGGAAGTAGACACAGTTTGCAGACCATTGCGTCTCATAGCAACAAGCCAGTGTGAGCCTCCATCTCAAACAACCAGGTGTTCATGAGTCATCCAGTGAAGGCAGCTTGCCTCTATTCTCTTCCACCCCAAGGCAAGATGGATGTAAAAAAGAAACATACGTTCAGCTAAAAGTCATCAGATTCAACTTGCAGTCACTTCCATAAGTAAAAGACTTTCCAGAACAAATTTCAATCTTATTTATTTAAAGTATATCAAAGAACAGTTTCATCATTTTTATTAGAAATATTAATGCCTTACTGAAAAGATGTTATCAGTTATAACATGAAAGTGGATTCAGCCTTACACTACAGGTGGTATTTTTTTTTTCTTTAATAGTTCTCTTTGATCTAGACAATCATTAAACATCTACCTTGTGGAAGAATAAGAATCTTCAGTGATATCCACATGCAGAAACATCAGTTTGAACGGTTACTCACAAAAATACCTTTTACAAGAGTGAAGGAAAGTAGATAAGAGATCACAGTACTTTATTATAGCATAATATTTTTTAAAAAGATGCAATGAAGAGAATAGGAACGACAGTTTTACATTACCTGCATCATGCTTCCCCAACCCCAGGCCATATAGAGGAGAGAAAGATACCATCAGTTTGGGGAAAGAGAAGGAAGTAAGCGTAAAACTTGTGTCCCTAATGTTAAGTTTGCCATAGGAAAACCCAGAGACAGGCAGACTACCATGGTCCTTGGATCCAGGCCAATAACCAAGGACTAAGCCCCATGGTCTGCCTTGGCACCAGGTAAGAACCCACTGACCATGTAAGGAGAACTTTATTATCTAGCCCGTATCACCATGAACCAGATACCAGCCTTGAATTTCAGAAAACCTCAGCAGCAGATAAGCCTCAGTAGTAGCTTCAGGTACATGCCAATGCTAGGCCAACTGCAGTGGTCCTGAATTTAGTTTGTCCCTTACTGCAGCAGTCACAGGCTAGGGGCCCCAGAAGATAAATGAAGTACCTACATCTTCAATGCAAAGACATGGACCTATATGACTAAGGATCAATAACAATCAAGGAAACATGTCACCAAATGGACAAAATAAAGTGTCTATAACTTACCCTAAAGAGATGGAAATGTGTAAATTACTTAAAATGATTTCAAAATAACTCTTAAGATAGCTCAGTGAACATCAAGAAAATACAGGAAAAAATTCAATGAAATGAAGAAATAGAGCAAGAAATTTAACAGACATTAAAGTAATAAAAATGTTTTTCTACTAATTCTAGAATTAGGTCCATTATCTTCTGCATCTCAACATTTTATAATTTTTATTAATATTTTTAAAAATTAGAGAACATGGGTCAGAGATTTTTTAAAAAATATGAATAAAATTTGACCCAGCTGTAGTACTGCATGCTGTTCGGATACTATTTTCTGCAGGCTGGGACCACAAGAGGGACCCAGGTTCAATTCTTATCTAATCTAAAGGTCAGGCACCATAGCACACACCTGTAATCCCAGAAACTCAGGAGACAAGTAGAGGAAAAATATATAAAATTTGGATATTTCACATTTTTCTACTGAAAATCCTACTACCATATATACTAATAATCATGAATAATTATTCTTCATATCTTCTTTAAAGGATGTTCAGAATTTTGAAGTAGCCAGAATAAATGAGCAGGAGAACATAAAGAAGTTAAAAACCTAATAGAAAGACACTAGCTTCCTGAATAATCAAGGATGAAACAACCATATAGAAATAATTATGGTGACTGTGGGAACAGCAGTTAGCGAAATGGCTATGTTGCTGGACTCCCACGTAGTCCACCGCGGTTTGAGTCCTGGATGCAGTGGCTTAAATTCACACCGGGCACATGTGTATGCGTGCCCAAGACCCCAAGAGGAGAATGGAGCAGAAGGGATTGCAGCATGACCATCACCCCTGGGGGGTGATTTCCTGCTTTCTATCTCTCTGTCTCTCTAGCATGCGCATGTGCCCTACAGTAGAAACTTCTCAAAAAAAAAGGAAGAAAGAATTATGGTGACTATATGTGAAATGTTTCAAATGGACTCTAAGAAACATTTATTGGTATAACATTACATCATATAAAGTACAAATCAAGTTTTTAATTAAAAGTTTTTTCAGATAAGATTTGTGCCATTTTTCATTCATTCTTTTGTTTTCTTACTTTCTCTTCTTAAATTGTTTTAATTTATTTTATATACTCAATCATTGTACATCACTACAGCTTGTAAAATGAATTACCCAACATGAATACACTTCACATCAGCTCAGTTGAAGCTATTATACACATTATCATCAACAGACAATCCTCCACTTCTATGTCCCCTAAATGTCTTGCCTCTCTGTTTTCTCCTTGATTTTTTTCCTCTCACTCTTCTTCTCCCATCCTCTTCCCACACTATCTCAGTACTTGTAACCATTTTCCATGCTTCAATATCCTCCAATCTTTCCGTTTCCACCATAGAGTGCAGACGGTCGCTATTTATTAAAAGGAGACATACAATGTCTCTCTTTCTTAGCCTGACTTGCTCCACTCAGATGTAAATATTCTATATTCATCCACTTTCTATTAAATTCCAGGGTCTTACTGGTTTTTTTATGGCTGAATAGTATTCCATAGAGTATATGTGCCATACTTTTTCAGTCCATTCATCTGTTCATGGGCATTTGGGTTGATTCCATGTCTTAGCAATTGTGAATAATGCTGCACTAAGAATAAATGTGCAAGCACTTTCCAACTGAGTATTCTCCTATCCTTTGAGGAGATACCCAGAAGTGAAATTGCTGGGGCAAATGGTAGTTCTATTTGAAATCTTTGAGGAACATCCATATTGTTATTGACAATGACTGGACCATTTTACATTCCCACTAACAGTATAGGAGAGTCCCCTTTTCACCACAACCTCACCAGTTTTTTCTTACTTTCTTCTTTTGTTTTTTTGCTATAGGGCAAGTGCACTTCTTGAAGAGAGACTAGGAGTGATGGGAGTGAAAAAATAGATCCTCTAAGGGGGTGGCCATACCACAAGCCTTTCTCCTCCATTCTTCTCTCAAGATTTTGGACATACATGCTTCCATTCCTAGCATGATTTTCAAGCTGCTTGATACAGAACTTAGTACAGGACTCAGTACTGCATATAATCCAGACACCTAATTTCTGTAGATTTTTAGAGAGATTTTTAAATAAATAATAATAATAATAAAATAAAAAATAAATAAGTAATTTTTTCAAAAAAAATGCAGAAACCCAAGCAAAATTAATTGGCAGCCTCCAAGAAAACACAAGTAATGGATTTAACTTACACAATTATGGATTTTAGCTTATAAAATTAATTCAAGTTTCTCTACTTTTTCCTGAGAGTTTTTCACTTTAGAGTTTATAAAACTATGACTTTTTCAAAAGAGGAAAAAATAGATGAAGAAAAGAAAAATAGCCAATTACCAATGATTTCTGAAAAAATGCCAAAAATACACCAAGGAAGGATAGTATCAATATGTAAAGCCAATATGAAATGTAAGTGCATGCATAAGTAGCAACAAATGAAAACAGTATTTTTTAAAGAGAAATTTTCCTATGGGCACATGCACTCACCAGAGAGAGAGAGACAGAAATCAGCCTCCAGGGGGAATAGCCATGCTGCAATCCCTTCTCCTCCATTATCCTCTTGGGGTTTGGGGGCATGCACTCCCACATGCCTGGCATGAGTTGCAAGTCACCAGGTCTGGGACTGAAACCATAGCTGACCACATGGGAGTACACCACCTTAACCACTATGCCACTTGCTGGCCCCTGAACACAGTGTTTTTTAGAAGCACTTGTTATTTCCCTAAGATGTAAAAGAAGATTCATCAAAAACTAGAACTTTATTGAGTTGTTTCATACATGTTCTGTCGTACAGTGGTGATTTAATCACTGGAATATAGACATATTAACAGGTCATTTGTTTACTGTTGTTTCCAGCATCTAGAACGGTGCATGAGCAGATGTTTGGAAACAGTTTTGAGGGGTCAGATGTTGTTGCAGCATTGAGAAACAATGTTTTGCAAGGCAATTTCAAAAGGGGAAGTTCCTGGTTCATGTTTGGGAACCTCCCTGGGAATGGTGAGCACATATGCCCATGGTCCAGGACTGACTGAAATTTGAAGGTGGATTGCAGCATTTACAACAGTGTCTTCCCTGTGGGAGGTACTATCTATCTTTCTTTCTGTCTCTCTTAATCATAGAAGAAATAAATGAAATAAATAATAAAATTGCCAGTAGGTACATGCACTTACCAAAAGAAGACAGAGAGAGAAAGCATCCCTCAATGGAGAATAGTCACACTACAGTCCTTTTTTCTCCATTTCTCCATCCTGTCGAGATTTGGGGCGTGCATACACACACGTACTCAATGTGTTTCTCAAGCCAGTAGGTTGTGGCTCCCTTAACCACTACGCCACAGTGCTGGCCTAAAACAGTTTTGATTGAATGAATAAATGCAAAATATCTGGAGATAAGACACCATCATCTTTTCAGTGCTTAGAGAATTACGTAGTTGTAGTCCTGTTCAAGCCACCAAACTATACGCTACATTTCAAATCTCATTTTTTTTTAAATCTGAAAAATAATTCCACTTTTCATGACTTCTATTCAATAGTATTTTCATTGTTTTGCTTTCAAAGTTAGGCATTAGGGCTTACAGAAGCAAAAACCAGAAAGAAGTGAGGTTGATATGTTTATTCTTGCTGTGAATCAAACAGAGCATGAGTGTGAGGAAAAGAAATTAAGTTACAAGGTGCTGAGGCAGTAGTGAATTGTGGGAAGAGGGGAGAAGGACAAAGAGGCAGGAGATTTTTAATCATAGGCTTTAATTTAAATCAGAAATTTCTACTGAGAATTCCTTTGATAATTGCTTTTAATTTCTCTATCATTTGTCTTTTATGTTTTTAGCTATGTTCATTAAGGGGAAGATTTCAAATTTAAAATAATTGTGCACACTGAATTCTCTATTGCCTCAATTTTCATTTCATTACATTTCTTTAAGATTATAATGAACAATGTATTCTGATGCATCTAGTTATTAAGGAACATTTGAGTCAAACACAACTTTAGAAACCTTAGATCTATTATTTTGGTATTCTATTTTAATGCATTCTTATAGCTTTTTATTGTTTTTATTATACCAGTTTTCAGATCTAATTAATTCTGCCAGTATAATAGCTTGTTAAAAATTCTTTGGGAGGGATTAGCAGATGGCATAATGGTTATGTCGCTGGACTCCCACATAGTCAACCATGGTTCAAGTCCCGGACCCAGCATCTTAAAACTCATGTAGGTGTGTGCATGTGTGCCCAAGATCCTGAGAATAGTACCCCCTTGTGTGGGGGCTGATTTCTCACTTCCTGTCTCTCTATCTCTCTGGCAAGCACACACATCCTATAGCAAAATTCTCCCTTAAAAAAAAATTCTTTGAAACAGTAAACAGTGGAGAGGTATGCCATACATACACACATATACAAAAATAAATAAATAAACAAATAAAGTTAAGTAAAATAATTCTTTAAAAAAAAAATCACCAAGCATCTAGACTTCTTAATCCTGTGGTTTCTTTTCTTTCCTTTTTTTTCTTTTTTTTGAGAGATTTTTGCTATAGGGTGCATGCACTTGCTGAAGAGACAGAGACAGAGCCAGAAAATGAGAAATCATCCCCAGGGGGGTTGGTCATGCTGCAATCACTTCTCCTCCATTCTCCTCTTGGGATTTTGGGCACACATGCACATGCACCCAGCATGAGTTTTAAGCCACGAGGTCCAGGACTCAAACCATGGTCAACTATGTGGAAGTCCAGAGACATAACCATTACGCCACCTGCAGGTCCCATCCTGTGATTTCTACCAGCCATGGAGTGTTTTTGTTTTTGTTTTTGTTTTTGTTTTATAATTATTTATTTTATTTATTCACTCTTTTTTTTTTTTAAGTTGACCAGAGAGAGGCAGATGTTGAGAGTGAGAGAGAGAGGAAGTGAGGAAGCAAGCCTCCAGATTCAGGACTCGAAGCCTGGCCAGCCATGTGGGAGTGCTCAGCACCTTAACCACCATGCCACCCACTGGTCCCAGCCATGGAGTTTTGAACCAGGCCAAACAGTGGCATGGTGGTTAAGACAGCTGGATCCCACACGGACAACAATGTGGTTTGAATCCCAGACCCTTTGGCTTGAAAAACCATGCCAGGTACATGTGCACGTGTCCCCAAGAGCCTGAGAATGAAGGAAAAGAGATTGCAGTGTGGCCATCTCCCCTGGGGTAGGGGTGCTTTCTCATGCTCTCTCTTTCTTTTTCTTTCTCTCTCTTACTCTTTCTCTCTCTTTTCCTCTCTTTCTCTTTCTCCAAAAAGTGCATGTGCCCCGTAGTAAATTTTAAAAAGGAAAAAAGCATTGCCTCTTTTCTTAAATATTAACTGGAAGTTGTACACATCACTTTCAGTCATATCCACATGGACAGACTTGTCCATGTGATGACACCTAGCTGCAAGAGAGGCTGCTAAGAAGTCTTTATCCGGAGCAGCCATGACCCAATTAAAAATTACATAAATGCATAACAATCTCTGCCACAAAAAAATAAATGCAATCGAAGCTCCCCAATTTCCTCTCATAGCCACGAAAGAATTTTGGAGCCTCCAGATTAAGTGACTGTAACTAAACTCAAAAAAAAAGTATAAATACTTTTTTCAATATGGCTTCGAATATTGTACAAAGCAATACTAGTCCAGTGGTATCCAAGGTTACCAGAGGGCTGGTTCTGTGGTGCAGTGATAATGTGCTGCTCAAGAGAAGCTGGATCTTCCATGGTGACCACAGTTCATTTCCCAGGCCTGGTCTGCCTGAAACGTGCTGGGCACGTGTATGAAGTGCCCAGTGTCCAATGGGCTGGGAGACTTGAGGACCAGACCTATGGAATAGGGTTTCATTTACTTCACTCTGCTTCCCTGTGTTGGATATTGAAGATTATGCAGCATCCTTTCCTTCTTTCTGTTCTCCTCTTCTCTAAATAATCCCCATCTAGTTTAATCATTCACACAGGAAGTCATTCTCTCCCTCTACACATGCGCACATACACCCACACAATAACAGAACAAGAACTATAAAACTTATAGCAACTATTTCACAGTCATAAAGGAAAGCAGCCTTTGTGTGAAGCTAATGTGGAAGCAACAGAGTAGAGAGGATGAAAGAACTTGAATCCTCAGTTACAAGGGTAAGCTGCTGAATCAACCCACCTTGGTGCCATCCCTAGAAGATAAAAAAATTTCTTATTTTTAAAGTGACTTAAGTCGAATTTTCAATCTTTTGCTTCACAAAGCATTCTAACTGATATGTATTCTTAAATAGTTTTATTTATTACTTGTAAGAACTTTGAGTAATATGGCTTCTAGAGTTCTGATAAGCTAGTTTCCACCTGAAAAGCAACATTTTCATCAAAAATTATCAAGTGTTCATGAAACAATTCCATGTTCATTCTGAATGAACTTGGATAGGACTAAAATGATACAACTTGAGTTTTAGACTGATCATATTGTAACACTTTAATTTTCTTTAAAATATCAATTGCAATAAGAATTCACCAAAACCTGCATAATTTCTCATCTTATCATCTATCTATGTGACACTGTGAGGTTCAATTGGGTACAAAAATCAATGGTGAATGCTTCTTTGTCCAGCACTAAAGAACTAAATGTTTTCCTGTGTTTGTAAGGCTTTCTTTTTTTTTTTAATCAGGCTTATCTTTTCTACAAGAAGAATCCTGGAAGCTTATCTATTTTTACCAGGCCAGAAATGTGCTGCATTATTTAAATGGAACTTCAAGCGGTTTCAATTTGCAATACAAATTGTCCATAAAAGGTTTTAGAAAAGTTAGATTCTATTGCAAACAAGCAGTTATTTCCCTGATTGAAAGAAGAAACTATTACAAACTTACCTTGTTTTTCTCAGCTTTCTTTCTCAGCTTATTTATAATTTGTTATGTCTTATATCACAAGACACATCATTCTAATTGTCAATCCCATTTAAGTTTTTAAAAATAGTGAAAAACAGCGATGTCTGAGTATCATCAATGTGTGACTGAATGTCAGTTGCTTGAGTAAAATAGATGATCCAATCATTTCTAAATGGAACATATGCTGAGGCTAAAATAATGTAACAAAATCAAATAAGTTATTTATTTAACAAGTATCCCAAAAGAATAAAAAGAGACATATATTGGCTATTTATAACTTCATAAAGTACAGAGTATTTCTCAGCTGATGTTAATTCATCAGAAATTGGTTCCCTGCATACTAAATGCAAAAAATCAAAAGCATTTATACATTCTAACATACATGGTAACAAATCATATACAACAAATCTGAACAGCAGTTAGATTAAAGCAAAAGTTAACATTACAGCTCTTTTTTCAGTTTTTTTGTTTATTTACTCCATGAATGAGAGAGACAGAGAAATAGAAATAGCACCCCTAACAGGGCACAACACTGCAATCATTCCCAGCTTCAGTCAGTTCCAGATCATGGGCACAGACTTGTCCAGTATAATAAGGGGGTCCACTATATGCTAATCCAGAACTTTCCTGGAGGTCAACCTCAAACAGCATTACATTTCACTGCCGCACCACCATCCAGCAACAACGTTTTTAAGTTTCACAAAATAAAAATTGCAGCTGTTGGGGCCAGGAGGTGGGGTGGTGGTTAAGGGTGCTGGACTCCCACATGGCCAACCATGGTTCTAGTCCCGAACCTGGCAGCTTGCCTTCTGACTTTCCCCCCACCCTCACTCTCTCGCTCTGTCCCTCTCTGGTCAAAATTTAAATAAATAAATTAAATTAAATTAAATAATTATTTTTTAAAAATTGCAGATGTTCATGAAAAAAGAACATGATAAATTTTGTTTGAACACATGGAAAGGTCAGATTTTTTATTTATTGAACTGCGTAAATAGGGACATATTAATTTATTTCAGGCACTCATCTGTAGTGCAGCACTAAAATATGACCCTCTGGAAGGCAGACCCACATGAGAAGGTTTTTGTCCAGAGACCTCCCTGAGTCTGGACACACATTTGCTCATGATCCTGGACTGACTGAAACTGAGGGTAGATTGTGGTGTCAGGTCCCTGTTAGAAGTGCTGTCTATCTGTCTCTCTTGCTGATAGAAGAAATAAGTGAACTAAAAAAATAATAATAATAGCTTAATATAACTTAGGAGTACTTTCCAAAATTATCACAGTAAGATACCGTCAATACACATTGGGATAGGCCTGTGGCCTAGTGCATAACGGAGCCAGACCCCAGATCCCATAGCCAATAATGTGGTTCAAACCTCAGACCCAGAAGCTTGAAAAATTATGTGAGCATGTGTGCATGCATGCTCCAAATCCTGACAGGATGGAGAAAAAAGAGAAGGGATTATGGAGTGACCATGCCCCATTGGAGGGGTCACATTTTCTCTCTTCCACTTTCTCCTTCTGGTCAGTGTACATACTCTCTGGTAAATCATAATTACAATAATATTGTTTACTATCTATTTTCAACCAGTATATAGGTATTTTGTTTTTACTTAGTTCACACTGTTTTTAGATGGTATCTATTTCTCTTGACCTCGGTAAACAAGGAATTCTTTGCATTCGTGACTTAATCATATTGATTCTGCTCCCAAAATCACAAGCATACAGATGTCACAGTATTTCCACACGATATGTGTTACTACATAACATTGCATTTGACGTCAAACACTTTTTCATAAACATGAAGCATTTATTGCCTACCAGCCAGGTTCAGGGCATGTCTTGGACTTCAGGAAAATTATCTGAAGAATTCTAGACCTTGAAGACCCTCAGAACATGTTGGACAATGCTCTCCTTTCCTAGATGAAGAAGTCGATGCCCACAAATGACTCAAGAACAGAGAGAAACTAAGGTCACTGTTATTAGCCAGGCAGAAAATTCCATTTTCTGTTCATCACATGCCACTGCTCAGTGTTTACAAGTTCCCTGTCCTTAAGTTACAGCCAAGTTACTAGAAAACTTGCTTCTCTTCAGAACAGCTAATGGAGTTGATTCTAAGGCATCGTTGTAGCCTTTTATAAAGTTGTATTGAAACCTACAGAAGGTCCTATCTTCAATTTCACTAAAGATACAGCACTATTAATAGATCGAAAAAAAGAAAGAAAGAGAGAAAATTGGTGATATCCATAGCTCTATCTGAAGTTTGTGATGGAATCATTATGTTATTCTGATTAAAGCAATTGCTCTTCTTTGGTCAATCTGCCCCAGCTATTATCTGAGCACATCTAATCAAAAAGTGCTGGGCAACATGTTCTAACAAGAAAAGATGCAGTTGTGAGTTATTAGATGCTGGTTGACCCTTTATTTACAGTAGAAAAAAAAACTGCAATAAGATATTCTTTGCAATAAAATATCCTTAACTCTTAACATATTTCTTGGAAGACAGACACTTTTCATCTTTTAATCAATCAGAATATTTGTATGTTCAATCTTCATTTTACTCTACATCAGTGACAAATAGAGAATTTTATTCCATAAGAGTAAAGAGAAGAGTTAAGCATCTATTGAATATTATTATGTAGATGCCAAACTCTAGAATTATATTTAAAATTTCACTTAGTTTTCAATTGTTATCTTTTAGGAAAGATTTCTGATTAATTTCCTTAATTCTTTTTGTTGATATAAATCCAACTACAGAAAAACTAGGAATTAAATAAGGAGTACTTAAAACAAAGACAACTTCGTGTCAGCAGGTAGCGTAGTGGTTAAGGTCCTGGATTCCCACGTGGCCAACTGTGACTCATGTTCCAGACCTGACCTGAAGGCTTGCAAACGTGCCAGGTGCATGTGTATGTGCACAAAATCCCAAGAGGAGAATGGATTGCAGTATGGCCATCCCCCTGGGGCAGAGGGTGATTTCTTACTTTCCCTCTCCTCTGTCTGTCTCTGTCTCTCTCCTCACCAGTGAGCACATATGCCCTATAGCAAAAACAAACAAACAAAAAGACACTTTCAGGATCAAAATGGCAAGCAGGCCAGCCGTTTCAGCATCAGGTAGGTGGCTGGATGGTATTCGACAATGATATTACAATGCTGCAGGATTCAACAAACTGGGGTTAATGCAAGATGATACAATATCTGAGAACCAAGATGTGAAGGAAGCCATAAGATTTCCTGAGAACCTTTATAACAACAGGATGTTTCTCATTAAGAGAGCACTGGACCCAACTATGAGGCAGCCAATCTTGCCTAAAGAGCAATGGACAAATACAAGGAAGATAATTTCTACCTTGAACTATATCTGAAAGAGGTTATTCAGGAAAGAAAAGAGAGAGAAGAGTGAGCAAAGAAGTAACTAGGTTGCATACGGTTGTCCTTAAAGTATTTTTATGAAGTTGGTCAAACCTGAAATGTTTTATTTAAAAATTATTCATTCTGCAGAGGTATTACTTTAAATAAATGTCTATTGTAATCATAAAAAAATACACTTTCTATATTTTCTTAACTCCAATTTGACAATTTTTTTTCTATTTTTTAAGATTAATCTGTATCACTCTAATAATTTTTTAAATGATCACATAAATACAAATATGGCAGAACACAAATATTTCATTAATATTAATATGGACACTTAATTCTTTTTTTTTTTTTTTTTTGTGGGGGTGTTTGTTATGGGGTGACTGCT
>NW_006160213.1:288767-302975 GCF_000334495.1 Tupaia belangeri chinensis
TGCTTGCCAGACAGACAGAGAAAGACGGAGAGACAGAAAGCGAAAAGTCACCCCCCAGGGGGGATGGCCACAGCACACTCCCTTCTCTTCCATCCTCCTCCTGGTATTTTGGACATGTAGGCATGCATGCCTGGCATGATTTTCAAGCTCCCAGGTCCAGGACTCAAACTGCTTTCTTCCATGTGGGAGTACAGTGCCTTAACCACCACACCACCTGCTGGCCCCTAATCATCTTCTTTTAAACTCTATCTTCTCACCATTTTTTCACCTTTGACATTGATGACTATTAAAACGAGAATGCAGGGGCCAGCAGGTGCTGAAGTTGCTAAACTCCTGCATGACTGCGGGTAATCACCCTAGGGGATGATTTCTCACTTTCTCTCTCTCACTGCCACTCTCTATTTCTCCTGTCGGGGGAGCCCAAGCATTCTCTGGCAGGAAAACTAAAAAAATTGTAAAAGACAAAGGAGATATTTAGTGGAGATTCCTATGAACATGATATAAGAAAAGAGGATTTGAAGCAGTGAAAAAACTTGCCCTTTATCCCTAGGAAAAAATCCTGAAAGAAAAACTATAAAATCTAAGAGAGACAGCTGTGTGATCCACCTGAGAAGATTGAACTAAAGTACAAATCAGTGAAACTGAGTTGATTGCTGGGTTTTCCATTGTTCTGTGACCTAAGAATGATACAGAGTAGCAATAAGCTGATAGACCTGAAAGAGAGCTTCTCAATAATAATCAGTATTGATGGATGATTAATGGTTTCAAATTCTCCTCCCACCTCCATACCATGGCATAATCCTCAACAAGACTCAAGAAGGAAGAGCTTTGTTTCACTCCTTTACTGGATGGTCAGGCTATGCTGCAGGATGGAATATCACATGAATATAGCTGAAGTTAAAAGGCACATAAGTGTTGGGACTAGCAGGTGGTGTAGAGGTTAAGGCAGTTGGATCCCACATGGTCAGCTATGTAGTTCGAATCTCAGACCCAATGGCTTGAATAACACTCCAGGCAAGTGTGTGTGTGTGTGTGTGTGTGTGCGTGTGCGTGTGTGTGTGTGTGTGTGTGTGTGTGTGTCCAAAATCCTGAGAAGAGAATGCATGACTTGAGGTCACTGAGAACTGACAGTAGACACACTTATTGTCAAGGTTCAAGGAGCACAGCATTTACTTGTAGTAAGAGAGAAGAAGGTATACTAGAGCCAACCCCTTACAATGTGCCTGTCCCCTGAGGCTAGCAGATCCACTCTGCAGCTTTCATGGACAATGCTCCACATACTCCACTTCATGCTACTGGAGGAAGACACCAACCTCTCCCCTGTGGTTTCTGAAATACAGAAATCTGGGAGTGTGTTTGAGGACCACTTGGGGCATGCATTTAAGCAAAACAAAGGACTCCACATTGAATCTGAAACAAAAAAGGTATGTCCATGCAATGCTCTGAGCCCAGACAGTTTTCTCATGGTAAGGAAGAGTTCCAAGCCAGAAGCTCATTCACAGTAGCCCTTGGGGATGGAAAGACTACAAACAGAAGATTGCTTCTCTCAACAAATATCAAGAAGCACTCAATCATGACACCATCATTTTAACTGCTTTATTTTTTTTAAGAGAGATTTTTGCTCTATGGCATGTGCACTCACCAGAGAGACAGAGAAAGAGAAAGTGAGAAATCGTTCTCCAGAAGGATGGCCAAGCTGCAACCCCTTCTCCTCCATTCTGCTCTCAGGATTGGGGCACACATATGCCCGGTGCTAGTTTCAAGCCTCCGGGTCTGAGACCGGAACTGTGGTCGCCCATGTGGAAGTCCAGCACCTTAACCACTATACCAACTGCTGGCCCTTTAGCTGCTTTTGTAAATAAGTAAATGTGGCATTTATTACTGAAATTAAAACCTCTCAATATAGAGAAATAGATGACACAAATAACAAAATTATTTTCTCCTTAATTCTTTTATTCTGGAATTTGTTCTTACTTATTTTTCTACTACTGTTCTCCAGATTACAATTTCTATCCAGCATCTGTTCGATGTGTTTGATGAACCTCTATTTAGTACCATCTATTTCGATTTTACTTCTCTCAGAAACTTTTTGACATGCTCACTACATCTTTTTTTTCTATTTATTTTATTTATTTATTCATTCATTGATTTTTTAATTTGACCAGAGAGAGACAGAGGGTGAGAGTGAGAGAGAGAGGAAGTGAGAAAGCAAGCCACCAGGTCCAGGACTCAAAACCCAGTCGGCCATGTGGGAGCATCCAGCGCCTTAACCACCACGCCACCTGCTGGCCCTGACACCCTCACTACTTCTATGTCTCACCATTTCTCCTTGCGTTGTCACTATTTACTGACATCCTGATATAGACTCCAGTGGATACTAACATTGCAGGCCAATATCTCAAAAAAAGATATGTATTTGTACCAAAAAAATGTCATGATGACTTATGCCCACATATATGACCTATATTTTGCTTCCTGTCAGTGATTCCTTGAAATTTTTTTAAAGTTCATTTTATTCATTTCTTCCATGAAAGATAGACAGAGAAGGATCCCAAACAGCATTCTCATACCATGATCCACCCTTGACCTCAACCAGACAACATCACAGATACATGTGCATGAGCCTGGCTTACACAGGAGCTTCTGAGGGACGTGAACAAGAGATCTTCCTATATAGCCTCAGCATTGCAGATCATGGCATTACCACTGCTCCCCTGCAGCTGAAGGGACTCATGCTGACTTTCTCTTTCTTATTTTCCCTTCATCCTATTTCTTCTAAGCTGTTGACATTGCCAAAGTGCACATTCACTACTCACGTACACACACAATTCTGCGCCTTCACACAAACGTGCATACATGTATTTGGACACACATAACCAGTTCATTCATTTGGACTTAGTCATTTATAAAAACTATTCTTATGTTGAAAAACATTTAAGACCAACTGGAAATAATAACAGTTTCTAAATGCATGATACAGTTCACAATCTCACACAATTATATAACCAGTCTACATTGATTGCTTGGTTGACTGGTTTAGAAAATAAATCGTTTTTAAAAGTAGTTTTTGTGACCTTATTATATAGACTAAAAATGGCTATTTCAGGAGCCTAACTATGCTGGTGGCAGTTACTGGTTATCGATAAGTAATCCCCTTTAAACTATAGGAGATTAACCACTTCTTAACTTCCTCATAATTATTTATCTTGAACTCTTTTGCTCTACATTTCCTTCAGAAAAAAAAAAAAAAGTTCTCCTTTTATCACAGAGCAATATTAATCACACAAGAAAAGAAAATCATCTCATTAAAGCCCTGAAGCTCATTAGGGAAGTTTAAGTTATGCTAACACTTCCCTGATATTGTTGTACCCATGCAGCGAAGGGCCCTGACTTTCCTGCCAGCTAATTGTCATCTATGAGGTGACCTAAAGACCAAAGTGCATTTTCTATACTGAGCAGAAGATAGAGTTGTGGCTGTTTCTATTAAAGCAACTAATTAAAAATGCATCTGCCAAAACACTATTCTTCTCTTAGTGCTATAAAATTAGCACATGCTTGTAATGTTACAGATACGCTTTATTTTAGTACAACTGATGTGTTCCTGAAAAGCCAGAGGTATTTGAAACCCATCCAAAGAGCAAAGAAGATTTCAGGCTACAGTCTATGCAAAATACTTTGTTAACAGAAGCATTCTGAAGTAAACAGCTACCCCCTAACATATGTTTTCTTATAATGTCACTGCAGAAGCACAAGATAATAATGTTCTAGTAAGTGGAAGAGCATTGGGAGGACGAAGACTACAATGCAAGAAAGGAAAGGAAGACAGCCCAAAGTCAAAAGAAATAGAACATACAAATTTGGCAATGTGAGAGCGAGACAGGGAAAGGAAAAAATCCCAACTTCAGAAAGCAAGCTCTCCTAATACTGATTATCAAAAAATTCTGGAAATCATCTGAAGCAATACCAAAACACTAGGAAAGCTATTTAAGAAAGAGAAAAAAAGACTCCCATGTAGTCGACCCGAGTAGCAAGTATGCAAATGAGAGCTTTCCTCTCTCACATAATCCATGCAATAGAAAAGGTATTCATGAAGGTAATTAAAATGCATATATATTTTAAACCTGTAGGTCTCTCAAACTAAAGAACAAATAGCATAATAAACGGTACGCATTTTTTAGATTCCATGAGAATCACTGGATTAAGCAAGATAAATAAGTACAATTTTCCTACGAATCTCTACAGAGTTTAGGTATGTTCACATGTATTCAACAGAAAAATAGTGATTCAGGGCCAGCAAGTGGCATGGTGGTTGGGGCAGTGAACTCCCACATGGCCAACTGCACCAGGTCCCGGACCTAACAGCTTGCTTTCTCACTTTCTCCCCCCACCCCACTTTTTCCTCTCTCTCTCTCTCTCTCTCCCTCTCTCTGTCTCTTTGAGGACAAACTTAAAAATAATAATAATAATAAATTAAAAATTAAATTAAATTAATAAATAATTCTTTAAAAAATAAAAATAGAGTTTCAAAGATTTAAATTATATGTTTTACTAGAGTTATTTTTAGGAATTAAAGATCAGAACACCATGAACTACATGGGACCAGCAGTTAGCATAATGGCTATGTTGCTGGACTCCCATGTAGTCGACCGCGGTTCGCGTCCCGGACCCGGCTTAAAAACTCACGCCTGGCGCATGTGCACACATGCCCAAGATCCCAAGAGAAGAATGGAGGAGAAGGGATTGTGGCATGGCCATTCCCCCGGGGGGTGATTTCTCGCTTTCTGTCTCTCCGTCTCTCTCTGTCTGGCAAGCGCACGTGCCCTATAGAAAAAAAAAAAGAAAACACCATGAACTACAAAATAATATACCAAAATATAAATTAAAATGATATGAAGTAAAATAACACTGAGACAGAAAATAATTCAGTAAAAGTACCTAATTAAATTTGATGTCAAATATCATGATTTTGTAAAGACAAATGGTTGAGATGATGGACTAATTACCCTGATTTAACCATTACATACTGCATTCTCGTTGAAAAATCATACTCTATCCCACAAGGGTTTTTAATTTTTTTATGTCAATAAAAATCACAAAGATACAAAAGCCCAGTGTCATCCATTTTAAAGAGATAATTTTGAGTATTCCTGAGAGATTGGACATATGTGTCTAGTGTAGAATAAAATGGCTCTCCTTTCTTAAAAAAAATTATTTATTTAATTTTTATGTATTATCGTTTTTTTTTAATTTGACCAGAAAGAGAGAAAGAAAGTGAGAAAGCAAGTCACCAGGTCCAGGACTTGAGCCGCTCTTAACCATGTGGGAGTCCAATGCCTTAACCACTATGCCGCCTGCTGGCCCCAAAATGTCTCTTCTTGACAATGTTATGGAGAGGAGAAGAAAGGCAAGATGTGCCATAGAGAAAATGTTGAAACCGACTCCAACTCAGAGTTCCAAAGCATTAAGACCTATGCAGGCATTTTAAATCTCTATGAGTGTTTGACATTCTTTAATTAAAACATTGGATGGGTTTACCAGCAGATAGTGTGGTGGTTACATCACTGGACTCTCACATAGCTGACTGCAGTTCAAGTACCAGACCCGGTGGCTTGAAACTCATGCTGGGCACATGTACATGTGTGTCCAAGATCCTGATAGGAAAATGAAGGAGAAGGGATTGTGGCCTGGCCATCCTCTCTGGGGGATGATTTCTCACTTTCTGTCTCTCTGGAGAGTGCATGCCTCTATTGCAAAAATCTCTCTAAAACACAAAAGAAAACAAAAATGAATGGGAATGTAGTTACAAGCTTCAAAAAGCTTGATCAGGAAAAGCTAACAAAAGATAGAAAACGCCTAGATCCCAGGAGTTGCCAAACTGTTATAGTCTTCATAGCCTATCCCAAATATTACACATATTACAAAACATTCTTCACCATTTATATGAATCATTGCTTCATAAAGCATAGATGTTTTGATATTATATCACATAAGATATACTACAAAGGCCTTAAACTTTTTAGTAACTCCTATAGGCAGGATTCTATTTTAATAAACATATAACCAAAGTGATATGTGATTTTAGACAAGATTTTTGCTGCAAACCTGGTTTTGATGTAAGCAATTGATATGTAGTGAACAACGGAAAATAGAAAATTTGAGAGGAAGGGATCAAGAGTTAATGAGTTCAGTTTTTGCCATGTTGATCTAAAGGTGCCTATGGGAAATTTAAGTGGACCCTCATAAGTAGTTGAATGTTCACATCTGAAATTCAAAAATGATGTAGGCTGGGCCAACCATTGCCATGGTGGTTGAGGTGACACGGTTGACAACACAATTTGAGTCCTGGACCCAGCAACTTGAAAAGCATACAGGGTACATGTGCATGGAAGCCCAAAATCCCAAAGGGAGGGAAAGATGGAGAAGGGTGACCATCTCCCATGTGGGGTGCTTTCTCACTTGCCTTTTCTTTCTTTTTCTCTCTCTTCCTCTTTCTCTCTGGTGAGTACACACACTCTCTAGCAGAATTAAAAACTAAAAATAATAATTTGGGCTAAAGTTAGACACTTGGGACTTATTAACAAATTATATGAACCAAAACCAAGGAAGTAATAAAATCATTCAGATTGGCTGTTCAGATGAGAAATAGAGTGACATGAAAAGAAACCTAGCACAAAAAGGAAGAAAAAAAAAACCTGAAAGGAAAACAAAAATCATTATTTAATGCTTAGTGAGAAAAAGATAAAAAATTCTTTATAGAATTAAAGCTTAAAACTTATTTTATATCAAAGTGCTTCATACTGGCTTTCATTTTGAGTTTATTTTCTCAATACTTGCAGATTACACACAGAGAGAGACATACACACTCAAGTGTAGATTTTATAATAGTTACTAAAGCATAAAATTATAATAACAGCAACAAACCTTTGTGAAATTTATTTACCATGGGCCAGGAACTGTGCTAAGTGTTTCACATACATAACTCATTTTACCTTAATGATGGCCTATTGTAACTATTTGTTGGCAAGTAAAAAATAATTCCAAAATGTAGTGTCTTTCTAAAATCAACCATTTATCGGGACTAGTAGTTGGTATAATGGCTATGCCTCTGGACTCCCATGTAGTCCACCATAGTTCAAGTCCCGGACCCAGTGACTTCAACTCAACACCAGGTGCTTGTGCGTGCGTGCCCAAGATCCCGAGAGGAGAATGGAGGAGAAGGGATTATGGCGTGGCCATTCCTCCCGGGGCAGGGGGGCGATTTCTCACTTTCTGTCTCTCTGTCTCTCTCTGTCTTTCTGATAAGCACACATGCCCTATAGCAAAAACATCTCAAAAAAAAAAAAAAAAACCTACCATTTATCATGGTATTAATGAAATCATGTCAAGAAATGAAGAATTAAAATGGGTGACACCGAACCTCCACACACAATCAGGCGAAGTCACTAGACAGTATTCAGCTGAAGAGCAATTCTGTGGCGTCTCAGGAGGTTAAACATACGAGTCAGATGTTGTGGTGAAAAGCTGAGCTCAACTGATATTCTTAACTAAAGCACCGACATATACGATGTGTCCAGCATGGCAGTCTCAATGCAGTAGGACTTTTTATAGGTGACTAAGGGCTTCAAGAGAGTGTTTTCCAAGAGCAAACTTTCAAAAATGGAGAAGCAAAAGCTCAGAGCACAGGGTAATCTAGATTCAAAAGTCCCAGAATCTTACTTCCATTGCAGTTTGTTGGTTAAGACGGGACAAATGGCAGCCCAGATTCAAGGGGATGAAAATTAGATTCCAACTCTAGACAGGAAGGGTAGTAAAGTATTTATAACCATCTTTAATCTATCATAGAGCCTTATAAGGTAAATAAAATTATCATCATTTTTGGTAGATATGAAAAATGAGTATCCTATGGTTAATAAATTGTCAAAATCTCATTGCTAGTTAAGTGACTAAGCCAGTAATTTTTTTTTAGAAAGAAATTTTTGCTTTAGAGCATGTGCACTTGCCAGAGAGATGGAGAGAAACAGATACAGAAGATGAGAAATCACCACCCCCAAGGGAGATTACCACTCCGCAATCCCTTCCCCTCTATTCTCCTCTATTCTCCTCTCAAGATATTGGGCACACACGCACATATGCCCAATGTGAGTTTCAGGCTGCCAGGTCCAGGATTCAAGCCACCAGGTCCAGGACTCAAACCATGGTTGACCATGTGGGAGTCCAACGCCTAAACTACCACATCACCTGCTGGCCCCCAAGCTGGTATTTAAAGATGACAATCTTGGCCCAGCCTCTGTGTTGCACTCAGTAGCATAGCAGACTACCAGGCTAGAAACCATATGCCAACAATTATTCAAGTCACCAGTTCAGGATCCTGGTTCATGTGGGAATGTGCCTAGGATTCTGGCAGGCTGGAGAACTGGATAAAGATGATTACAATCTGATCAAGCCCTGTAGAGAGTGCTTCTCTCTCTCTCCCTTGATCTCTCCCTTTATCTAACTAGCTCTCATGGGCATAAGTACTCCATTAAAATGAATGAATGAATAAACAAACAAGCAAACAAAAAGGCAATGCTAACTTCAATATCTTCACCCTTAACTACTATTTTAGAAATTTGGGGCGGTCTGGGTTACTTGTCGTAAATTAGGACTTGTAGTACCTGTCTAGGAATTTGTCTCTCTCATCTAAGTTTTACAGTTTGTTGGCTTATAGTCTCCCTAGCATTCTTTCATAAATTCTTATATTTCTGATATATATGTTGTAATATTACCAGCTTCATTATTTATTTTATCTATTTAGTATCATACCCCAGAATGGCTATGATCAAAATAACAACAACGAGTGCTAGTGAGACTGGTAAAAAGGAAACTCTTCTGCACTGTTGGTGGGAATGTAAATTAGTAAAACTACTTGGACAACAATATGGAAATCCCTCAGAAACCTACAAATAGAACTAACATATGACCCAGTAATTCACTCCTTGCTATTTCTCCAAAGGATAGGAAAATACTCAGTCGGAAAGATACCTGCACACCTATGTTTACTGCATCATTGCTCACGATTGCTAAGACATGGGATCAACCTAAATGTCCAAAGACTGATGACATCTATGTTATGGAATATAACTAAGACATAAGAAACATAAGACCCTAACATTAGATTCAAAGTGGATGAAAATATAAGACTTAATGCCAGTAGCATAGCAGACTACCAGGCTAGAAACCATATGCCAACAATTATTCAAGTCACCAGTTCAGGATCCTGGTTCATGTGGGAATGTGCCTAGGATTCTGGCAGGCTGGAGAACTGGATAAAGATGATTACAATCTGATCAAGCCCTGTAGAGAGTGCTTCTCTCTCTCTCCCTTGATCTCTCCCTTTATCTAACTAGCTCTCATGGGCATAAGTACTCCATTAAAATGAATGAATGAATAAACAAACAAGCAAACAAAAAGGCAATGCTAACTTCAATATCTTCACCCTTAACTACTATTTTAGAAATTTGGGGCGGTCTGGGTTACTTGTCGTAAATTAGGACTTGTAGTACCTGTCTAGGAATTTGTCTCTCTCATCTAAGTTTTACAGTTTGTTGGCTTATAGTCTCCCTAGCATTCTTTCATAAATTCTTATATTTCTGATATATATGTTGTAATATTACCAGCTTCATTATTTATTTTATCTATTTAGTATCATACCCCAGAATGGCTATGATCAAAATAACAACAACGAGTGCTAGTGAGACTGGTAAAAAGGAAACTCTTCTGCACTGTTGGTGGGAATGTAAATTAGTAAAACTACTTGGACAACAATATGGAAATCCCTCAGAAACCTACAAATAGAACTAACATATGACCCAGTAATTCACTCCTTGCTATTTCTCCAAAGGATAGGAAAATACTCAGTCGGAAAGATACCTGCACACCTATGTTTACTGCATCATTGCTCACGATTGCTAAGACATGGGATCAACCTAAATGTCCAAAGACTGATGACATCTATGTTATGGAATATAACTAAGACATAAGAAACATAAGACCCTAACATTAGATTCAAAGTGGATGAAAATATAAGACTTAATGCAAATAAAACTAAACCAGATTTTGAAAGACACACATTGTACATCCCCCACTCAATATATTCCAAATGTCTGTGCTCTATGGTAGAAATTGAAAGATCTGGAGATATGACAGTATGGAGAATCATTTTCTATACTAGAGCTGGTAAGGAAGGGGAGTAGATGGTAGATGGTGGGTGGGAAGGAGGGGTAAAGAGAAAAAACACCTAACAGAAAAAAGGATTTAAAGTTCTCTGTTGAAAATGATGTGTATGGGAATATCCTTGATTTGAATATTATGTGTTAGATGCATATGATGGAAAACCACATTGTGCATTATAGCAATATGCAATGATTGAATCTAAATATTTTTTTTAAATGAAATTGTGGGGATGAGAGAGAGGTTCAATCCATGCTCTGGTGATTAAGGTAGCTGGATCCCACAAGACTGACAACAGTTTGAGTCTAGGACTCGACAGCTAGAAAAGAACACTGGGCAGGACCGGTGGATGTTATAATGGTCACACTGCTGGACTCGCATGTAGTCCACCATGGTTCAAGTCCCAGACTCCCAGACCTAGGAGCTTAAAACTCACGCTGGGTACATTTGTGTGCATGCCCAAAATTCTGAGTGGTGAAGAGAGGAGAAGAGATTGCATCATGACCATCCCCCCGGGGAGTGATTTCTCACTTTCTGTCTCTCTGTCTCTCCCTATAGCAAAAATCTTTCTAAAGAAAATTTTAAAAAAGCACACTGGACATTTGTGCATGCATGCCCAAAATCCTGAAAGGAGGGAAAAAAGAGGGAATTGTGGTGTGACTGTTCTCCATAGAGAGTGCTTTCTCATTTTCTCCCTCTCTCTCTCTCTCTCTCTCTCTCTCTGAGTATATGTACTTTCTGGCAAAAAAAGAAAAAAAAAAAAACCTTAAATTTGTTTCTTTATTCTATGAGAGAAACAGAGGAAGAGAGAGAGACAGGCACTCCCACAGGGTCTCTATGCCATGATCCACCCTCAATCTCAGCTGGCCTGGATTACTGGCACACGTATATACACTCAGAGGGAACAGGGAGGTCCATGATATGAACCTAAGACCTTCTTATGTTGGTCCTGTTGCATTACTACTGCACTACCACCTGGCCTCAGTTTTACAGGTGCTCTCTTGTATATAGTATTTGAGAGGCTACTTTGGTTGTCAAGCAGTAGATCTCACAAAATTAGCAAAACTATGAAATTTATTAATCATGAAGTTTTTTTAACTATTATCTACAATCATACAAAGTAGTCATAGATTAAGTAAATTAACTAGAAGATGCAAGACTTACCAACATATTGCTCTCAAGAAGTTTATACTTTAGTGGAGGGAATGGGAAAGATAACCTTTGTATGAAATCATTAAAACATAAGATGATGCAGGGCCAACAGGTGGAATGGTGGTTGGGGCTCTGGGCTCCTAGGTCACCGACCATGGTTTGAGTCCCAGACCTGGTGGCTTGCTTTCTCACTTTCTCTCTCTCTTTATCACGGGTGAGCACAAGTGCCCTCTAACAAAATTTTAAATAAAATTAAATAAATAATTTTTAAAAACGTAATGCGGTGCTAGGGCAATAATGCAGCTATAGTGGTTCCGGGATGGAAATTTCTCTGATTTACACTGATTTTCTACAGGAAATGTGCCCTTCGCCATGGCTATCTACAATCAGCCACACTACTTCACAAATGCTTCTCAAGGTTCAACCTAAAATTCCACATCCCCCCGAAGGCGCTCCTGAATCTCCAAACTGCATAAGCTCTCTACCCTTTGCACTTCTATTGTACACTCCTAATATTTCTCTCAGGGTATTCACCTTACCCCACTTTATATTATCTTATTTGCAGTTATCTAAAAATCCTCTCCTCGTTAGCTGGCTTATCTTACTTATCTTTGGTTCTTCTTTAGCACATACATAGACAATTATGAATCAATAATTGTTTCTGAGTTAATATGACATATAAATCTGTCAAATAATTATTGGACACTCATCCAGTATTTATTGATTGTACATTACTTGTCAGGCACTAAGAAAAGAGAGAGATTAATAAAACATGGCCCAGTACTCACGAAGCTGAAAACGTAGTTATCTATTACATCTAAATGTAAACCTTGCCGTTCAAGGACTCACTCAACAGTAATTGGTCACCATTATGATGTCTTAATACAATTTGAAGTAAAATATTTAATTAGAACAAATTTTAAAATTTTCATTCTTTATCATTTACAAAGCCCTAAATATTCAAATGATCTCACAAGCAGAGTCTATTTTTTGTCCAATTAAAAGAAAAGCTCTTTCCTCATTATCCAGCAGTATAATCTGCAATTTTAGAAAAGGTAACATTGGTGAATAAAAAGCTAAATGTCTAAGGGCTGAAAATTAGTGCTAACCTTTGACTAGCAATAGCTTCAGAATATCAACAGTAGATCAATACGCTTGCTAACAAAAGGATGTTAATTAAATTCTATTGCTTGAATTTATCACTAATATATTCTATCATTAAAGTGCAGTATATTGGGACCAACAGTTGGCATCATGGCTATTTCGCTGGACTCCCATGTAGTTAACTGTGGTTCGAGTCCCGGACCAGTGGCTTAAATTCACACCAGGCCTATGTGCATGTGTGCCCAAGATCCCAAGAGGAGAATGGAGGAGAAGGGATTGCAGCATGGTCATCCACTCTAGAGGGTGATTTCTCACTTCCCATCTCTCTGTCTCCCTCTATCTTTCTGGTGAGTGCACAGGCCCTATAGTAAAAACCTCTCAAAAAACAATAAATAAAAATAAAGTGCAGTATATAAAAATCTATCTTCCTTAAAAATTTTCACAGGCCAGCTGGTGACATGGTGGTTAAGGCAACTAGATCCCATGTAGTCAAAAGGGTGATTTGAGTCCCAGACTCAGCTGTTTAAAACATACCCCCAAAAATTGTGCTTGAGTGCCCAAAATTTCAAAAGGAGAAACTAAGGAAAAGGGATTGCAGCATGACCATCCCCTATGGGAAGTGCTTCCTCACTTTTCCTCTCTCTCCTCTTCCCCTCTCTCTGTCTCTCTCTGGTGACACACAGGCCCTCTAACCTTTTTTATTTTTTCATTTTAGCACAAACTTATGAAAATTAGATTTTGCTATTTTCAATGCATAGTGATTTTGTCTATAAGGCTATCTTTTAACTAAATCAACAATGGCAATTTTCTAAGTTTTTAAAGTTCATTTATGTCTTCTATGAGCAAGAGAGAGAACACCCCCAACAGGACCTCGATGCCATAAGCCAAACCCAGCCTTCAGCTAGCCGTGAATCATGGGCAAACACATTCCTGAAATACTCGGAGAGATCCCTAGATTCAAACTGGGAACTCTCCCATGTGAGATTGCCTTATGGCCTCTTGCACTTTACTGCTGTGCCACTGTGTGGCATCAGTAATTGTATTTTTTTTAAAGAATTCTTTATTTTTAATTTTATTTATTTATTTATTCATTTATTCATTTATTTTAATTTGACCAGAAAGACAGACAGAGACAGAAAGGTCTGGGGCTTGAACCATAGTCAGACATGTGGGAGAGTCCAGCACTTTAACCACCACGCCACCTACTGGTCCCCGGTAATTGTATATTAAAAATGAAAAGTAAATGGCCATGGGACCAGCAGATGGTTTAATGGCTACATTGCTGGACTCCTATGTAGTTGACTGAAGTTCGAGTCCTGGACCCGGTGGCTTAAACTCACGCCAGGCGCACATGCATGCATGCCCAAGATCCTGAGAGGAGAACAGAGGAGAAGGAATTGTGGTGTGGCCATCCCCCCTGAGGGGGTGATTTCTCGCTTTCTATCTCTGTTTTTCTGGCGAGCGCACACACCCTATAGCAAAAACCTCTCCACCGAAAAGTAAATGACGAACGGATGACATACAGGTTAAAATGTGTGGCTAACTACACAGTTTAAGCCCCAGATCCAGCGACTTGGAAAAACAAGCCAGGTGCATTTGTCTGCATGCCTAAAACCCTGAGAGAAGAATGAAGGAGAAGAGATTGCAGCATGGCCATACCCCTTGGAGGTGTTTTCTCACTTTTTTTCTCTCTCTGCCTCTGTCCAGTGAGTACTTGTATCTCATAGCAGATATATTTGTAGG